>NW_015168787.1:12989-46832 GCF_001447785.1 Gekko japonicus
TTTCATGTTAATTTGACTCCGTTAATCTGTTTCAAAAGTTGGTATGAACTGTTCGGACTCTCGATACTTCAATGTGTAAAGGATCAGTTATTTTTTTTTAACATATTGGATTTACATTATATTTGTTATATGATAAAATAAATAAACTATATTAAAAAAAAAAAATATTTATGGTGCCACCACCCAGGACATCTTTCCTTGGCTGAGCATTTATTAGCCACCTTTCCGCCTTCCAGAGCTCAAGGTGACCTACAACGGAAATAAAACTATTATTAAAAAATACACACGACACCACAATTTAACATCACAATTAGAACTGCCAATATATATATACATATTAAAAACTGAATTAGTCAAACACAGTCCTAAATTAGAACCATCTTCAACTTTTAAATTTATTTTTATACATTATTTATCATCCATCTTTTTTACTTGGACTCAAGGTGGGTTACACAGAGTGAGTCAATGCAAGCAACAGGCTGGGACATCCAATAACCAGTACGATAGGGCTGTATTAAACTATACTGGATATTTCTCTTATCAGATTGGTTATGTAGGGCAACAAAATGTTTAACCACAATCATCACTTCTCCTTCTCATCAGCTCTATCTCCTTGCATACAGCAGCATCTTCAACTGGTAACTGTCTTTAACTGTAAAATTCCAGCAGTTTGTAGGATCCTATGTTTCAATCTGATTCTTCCTCTTAGTACCACTATCTCCTTTTATATATGGTTTTACAGTTTGCTAAGAAAACCTATAACATATTATACAGTGTGTAATTTCTTCACGGGAGCTGCGGTGGCTCAAGTGGTTAAGACGCTGAACTGCAGGCTGTGGAAGGTCAGTAGTTCAGCAGTTCGAGACCCAAGTTGCCGCATGACAGAGTGAGCTCCCGTCTCTAGTTCCAGCTCCTGCCAACCTAGCATTTGGAAAGCAAGAAATTGCAAGTAGATAAATAGGTACCACTTCGGTGGGAAGGTAACAGTGTTCCGTGTGCCTTGGTGTTTAGTCATGCCGGCCACATGACCACGGAAACATCTTTGGACAGCGCTGGCTCTTCGGCTTTGAAACGGAGATGAGCATCGCAACCCTAGAGTCGGACTCGACTGGCTTTCGAGCAAGGGAACCTTTACCTTTACCTTTAATTTCTCCACATAATAGAATAAGGTTTAATGAGCGTTTGGAGCAGTGTTAACCCACGGAGAGCTCACAGACTTAAGCTTGGAAAATTCTTGACTTCTGACATAACGTGAACCCATGGATCTTCTGGAGGCAGGGATGTTCAATCACCCCTCTGCTGGAATCACAATTTGTCTGCAAATTGAGAGCAGCACCATGAAACACTTGGGAAACACTTGGGGGGAAAATTTCATTTTTTTCCAAACATTTGAAGTTGATTTGCAAATTCTCTGTGCATACACATTCGCACACTGCTTTCCCCATCCCTGCTCCTTTGTCTGTCATCTTTGTAGTATGCTGGAAAATCAATAGAATAAAAGGAGCTCTTTCAGTCCTGCTGGGGGTAGAGTCAGCATCCATTACTTCCCTCTTTATTCTAGCCTTGCTCATTTTTCCTGGCTGACTGTTTATTCATGGAAAGCCTTAGGTCCAATCACAAGTACTTTCCCCATGGATTTTCCCTCACTGCTTTCTATGTAGCTGGGGTCAGAACCAGCCTGTCGAGGGCTCTTATCCAGACAGCGAGCAACTGGTGAGATGGAGGAAAGGAAAGGGGGGGAGAGAGTGGGTGCACACGGTGAGGTGTGGGTGGTTGAAGCTATCAAGGAACAGAAAGGAAATGGCTACGGAAGGGCTGAGGTAAAATAGTGCAGGGGATGGCAGCAAAGGCAAAGAAAGAGGACGCATGGTGTTTCCCCCCTCCTGCCTCCTCCAGCTGCAGCTCAGCAAAGATTGGCGAAGTCACTACATGGGGGGCAGAGCCAAGTGGCTGGCACTGCCACCACCACACCAACTGGCTTCATGTTTTTTCAAATGGTGACCGTGAGGGGGGTTGATGTGATCCCCAGAGGAAGGATAGAGGAAGAGAGGAAACAAGGAATGAGAGACGGATTATACCTACGTGTGGCTGCTGAGGCTCAAAAACTACCTTATTTACTTGCAAGGAAGTATCTCCTAAAAGTGTTATACATATGAAATGTGTATGGAAATGTGATATACCCCCCTCTTACGCTATCCCTTGGGGGGGAACTAGTCTTGCATATGATGGGGCTTTTTGTGGGTTCCCCAATAAATTACTTTCACTGCTAGGAAACTTTGTTTGTATTTTGAGTAAAAATAATATTGTTAATTGGGTTTGCCTGTGTCCTTTATAAAGCTTATATCTACAGTACCTGACATAACACTTTATGACACAGATGGCCCAGCCCAACAAAGTGACATCTATGTCAGATCCAGCCCTCATAACAAATGAGTTCAACACCTCTGGACTAAACTGAGGCCATCGTACTTTGGTCACATTATGAGAAGACAAAAGTCAGTTGGAGAAGACAGGAATGCTCGAAAAAGTTGAAGGCAACAGGAATTAGAATTGTAAGCCGCTCAGAGCCCCTTGGGGGGGGGTGAGCGGGATAGAAAGTTGAAAATAATAATAATAATAATAATAATAATAATAATAATAATAATAATAATAATAATAATAATACACAACATGAGATGGATTGCTTCAATCAAGAAATCCACGGCCCTCAGTTTGCAAGACTTGAGCAAGACTGTTAATAAGAGAACATTTTGGGGGGTTATTAATTTAGAGAGTCACCGTAAATCAGAAGCAACTTGACATGCACACATTCAAGTTAATACCTTCAGTTCACTGGTAGACATCCTTGTCTTCTCAGGAACTGCTTGTCCTGCCTGTAGAATAATGGATGTTCTACTCAAGAGTTCTCGCTTTTTCCTCGCTCGTCTCTGACTTTCTTTTGAGGACTGTGCACTGGAATGGAGAGCGCTGACATTCTTGAGGCAGGAATAACTCTTGGTTTCCTAGCCTTCGTGCATAGCTAAGAAGTGGCCTTTGTATGTTCTCTTAGAATAGTGTAGGACAAAAGCACGAGAAGGTTTAGGACCACTGGAAACACCTGAGCTTTCCTTTCACTGAAACTTCCCCCTCCCCGCCTCACAAGTATTGAATAATTGTGTGATGGAATATACATTCTTTTTTTAAAGGCGAAGCATTAAATGGCTCATGGAAGTGTGGCGCAGCAAACTTCATATAAATCTTGAAAGGGAAGGAGATGGGATGGTTGTTGGAAGTAAGTTTGCTGCTTATCAGTAAAGGGCAGGAGAAAATGGTTTTAGAACTAGTCATGGAAGAAGCAACAGAAATTTATCTTGCCTAAAGAGCTGGAACTCAGCCCAGGAGGAGGCAATGCTTATTGTGCTAAAATGGGTGTGCTATCCTGAGGGCTTCTTGTCAATGGCTTTGGCAGCTTGAGAGACTGGCATCTATATTTTCTAAAGCAGCTCGCCAGTCATGGGAACCTTGCCGTAAATGCCCTGGTAGGCTGAGGTTGTTCCATGGACATGGTGCGATTTGTTATCCTGCAATCTCCATTAGCACATATGTTTCATTCCCCCCTCCCCCCACAATTAAATATAGCCTACCGGTCCTATCTTGTTGCTTACCAGATGCTTAACGCCCCCCCCCCATGTTTTTACTGTTAAGACCCACAGCAAAACCTGAAGATTTATTGAGCCCATGACAAGCAACATACGAGACTAGTGGGCTGGGTTCAATTTAGTGGCTCACGTTTTGTGCAGGTTTGGACTTTACTGTGGAAAAATGGATTGGGGCAAGGCACATTAAACAGTGTATTATAGTTATAACTTGTGTCTGCATCAGGTAGCCTACAGATGCTCTCTCTCCATTTTCCCCCTCTTTGATTTCCATGCTATGAAGGCTTTGAGGAATGGGTGAATTGCCCATGTGAAAATTTCTTCTTAATTTGCCAGTGTGGAAGATCAGCTAAGAGTATAATAATAAAATCATATAGTTGGAAGAGACCTCTAGGGTCATCTAGTCAAACCCCCTGCACAATGCAGGGAATTCACAACTACCTCCCCCCCCCACACCCCCAGTGACTCCATGCCCTGAAGATTCCTGGCCAAACTGGCCTGGAGAAAATTGCTTCCTGACCCCAAGGTGGTGATCAGCATTTCCCTGGACAGGTAAGAAAGGGCCATGAGAACTAAGCACTAATACAACCCTTCCTGCCTCCCTCTCTTATGAATTTGATTTTTCCTACCCAAATGCAGAACTTTGCTTTTATCCCTCTTGAAATACATTTTATCTTTTTTAGCCCAGTTTTCCAGCCTGTCAAGATCATCCTGTATCCTGACTCCGTCTTCTACCATATTTGCTACCCCTCCTAATTTAGTATCATCTGCAAATTTAATAAGCATTCCCTCTATTCCTTCATTCAAACCATTGATAAAGATGTTGAACAGAACAGGTCCCAGGACAGATCCCTGAGGCACTCCACTCGTCACTCTTCTCCATGAAGAGGAGGAACCATTCAGAAGCACTCTTTGGGTGCAATCTGTCAACCAGTTAGAGATCCACCTAACAGATCCAAACCACATTTTACCAACTTGTCAACAAGAATATTATGTGGAAGCTTATCATATAATATAGTTACTAATGATGATTTTGATTAACTTGCCTCCACTGAAAGATTCTGTATTCATGTGATAAGCACACCTAGTCTGACACAGCTGCTCTGTTGATAGCATGGTGCTTTACAATGGCTATCATAGGTTATGTTAGATCGCCGCTAACAAAGAGTCAGAGAGTGATTTCAGCAATAGTGATCAGCTTTATTGCAGGTACGAACAAGCGCTTGAAATAAGTCATAACCAGAACAGTTTAACATTGGGAGCTGGGCTCCTTTTAAACATTCCCGGGCTAATGTAGCCATGCCTATTTACAATAAACAACCAATGAGGTTGTGCGGATAACGTCCAATGAGAGTTCTTCCCTCGCAGGGAATTGGCACAGTTCTGATTGGTCGCTGTTGTGGAGGGACCAGTAGTAAGTTAACTCAGAGGAGCCTTCCTCTGGCTCAAAGCTTAACATGGAGAGTCATGCGGCGATTCATGCAAGCCTTTTCGAATACACCACAGGTTAGTTGACAAACTTTAGGAAGCATGTTTGCTTCCCTCTGAAAGCAGAATCTGTGGCATGGAATTATGTACTACAAGCGGGGAACCTGTAAGAATTTGCAGGGAGCTTCTTATTTTGCGCTCCTCCACTATTTTTTTTTCTTCCCTAAAATCCCTAGTGTTGCCAGGGCAACCTCTTTGGTTGCCTGCCAGTGCTTGAAGCACTAAGGGAAGGGGGAGAATGGGGCATATGCCAGCGACCTCACTTTCAGTGAAAGCAAAAAAACCCCCCAACTTTTGCTGTAGAACTCTGCAAATCCTAGAGTGGTCCATAATGGCATTTCCAGACAACAGCACACCAGTCCCCACCCTCTAAATGTTCCCAGGGTTGCCAGCTGTCACCTGGCAACCATTGAAGTCCCCATAGCCTCTTCCCTTTTCCAGCTTCCTACCCTCCTTCCCACCTACCAGCCAACCTATCTTTATCTCCCCTCTCCATGCCCCATTTTCAGCTTTCTCTCCTTCCCTCCCCCTTGTAGCCTTTCCCCAGAAAAAGGTCTGACCCTGTTGTGTAGTGTCAGCCTGGTCTGAGCTGCATGGTGCTTGGTGGGCAGGACCCATTTACTTGGTGGTGAACCTTCAAGGACCTGCAGCAAACAGCTTACTTTGCCCTGTATTCTCCTCCCTACACTATTTCCTTCCTCCTGGCAGCCCCCTTATCTTCAAATTTTCCTGCTCCCTCCTCTCCTTCCTACCTACTAAACCACTTACTTTTTCTCTGCCCCCTCATCTTCAGCTATATGTATTATTTACTTAATTTATACTCTGTCTTTCTTCACATTTGAGATCCAAAGCAGCTGACAGCATTTTCCTCCAGCTTATTCTAACGACAGCCCTATGAAATAGGTTAGGTTTAGTGTGTGACTGGACCAAGGCCATCCAGCGAGCTTCCATGATAGAATGGAAATTCCAGATCCCAGTCTGAAACTCTAACCACTACATCACACTGGCTTTTGTAAGGTGTGTGCTGTTGAACAGTAATAAACAGCCAGGCATGATAGTCACCTGGTGGTTGCTGCCAGGCTTGGCCCTGATAAGTCCTCCCTTGAGAGCTAAATGAGCCCTGGAAAAGGCCCTGCCACCTCCCCTTTCATTTCACTCACAGAAACTAAGGCTGGAAGGCTGGCAATAATGTCATGGTTGCCTAGCAACCTCACAATGTCTGATGGTACAGGAATTTGTTTCTAAGGTTACACATGCTGCTTCTATTATTTCGGGGGTTTTAAACCTCCCAATATATTATTTGTATATATGTGCAAACATGAGGTTTTTATCAGGTTTATAGGTACAATAATATACAATAATGATGTACAGCAGTTACATTTGCATGATTAAGCTGTGCAGGATAAAATCTTCAGAGAGAAAAAGAAATGGGGGGAAGGAAATGGAATTATTTGTGTCAGCTCCTGGGCAAGCCTAGACATCATTTCTCTGACCCCAGGATAAATGTATACTCATTACTAAAAAATGACTCCATCCTATCAGTCATGATAGAAAAAATGTCAGTTTCTGAAATGACATAAACAAGCCATCTCATTGTAACAGAAGTTGGGGTCCTGACAAGTGGGGCTGTTCCCTGCCCTGTGTTTGGGCCCGGCTCTTGAGCTCATCTTCAGGGCTGCCCCTTTCCCAGCTAAATGCACTTCCATTACCAGCCATATCTCTTCCAAACCTCCTATTAAGTTATGGCTGCAACCACTTGGGGGCATTACAGACTCAGCCTCCTCTCCAAGTTGCCCAGACCGACTGGGCATTTGGGGTGAGATGGGGTTTCCATCTGCTGCTTCTGGATGGTAGATCCTTTCATGTCTATTCTCAGGCAGCCCAGGTGGCTCCATCTGTAGAAGCCCCCCCCCCCCAGCCTTCCTTCTTGCACCAGGCCTTCTATGGCTGCAGAAGGCATGTGGCATTTGCTGACAGACTATATGATTTCCTAGAATTTCAGCTGTACATTCACATTTGGTGACATGTGTACTCCCACTTAGTATGGTATAGCTGTGCAGTTGCTATGGTAACTTTGGCTTTGTCTGTGGGCTATACAAGGAATTAAATATCTTGATCCCTGGCTGTAAAGCCTCAGTAACCTTGTATCTGTTCTGTTACAAGCAGTGCATGTTATGGGAGGGTTAATTTATCATGTAATGAAGCCTTTGCCTGAACCAATAGGCCTTCTCTCCCAAACAGAGTCTGTCATTTTTAATAATGACAAAGTCCACCAAGAGCCTTTTTTCAAAATATCAGCAGCATTAAAGGTGAACTTTGATTCTTCCTCCCGCTCTCCGACACTTCTTTTTGCAAAGTGGTCACCAGAGCCGTGTTTCATATGCTTTCAAAACCACCGAAACATAAAATCTCTTGGTATCTTGAGAAAAAGGTATTTCCTTTTTTTAATTCAGGAAGTGTTCAATCCCATGGATGTGAGGCTTTTTCTGCGCTTTGAACTGGCAGCCACAGAACACTAGAAGTGAACTCCCCTGCTATTCCTTCTGTTGCGGGGCTATTGCCCTTCTCTGAAGTCTGATCTTTTTGGACAAGTCTTTACATAGGGAGCCTGCTAGACAGCCAGAGGGCAAGGCGCTTCATTCAGCTTATGCAAGGCAAACTGGAGTTAGCCCTAACATCTGTTACAATAAGAACCAATTAATCAAGATAAATACCGGCTAATGTGGATTAATTGAAACTAGTTTGTTACTGCGGTGGAAGCCCAGAGCATGAGCGAGATCATTCATCAGTGAAATGAAGAGCAAAATAGCTACCTGTGAAGTAAGATGAGAAAATGAATGTTTTGATTTGCAGTGATGCTGAACAAAATGGATTTATTTATTTATTTATTTTGGGATTTTTATCCCGCCCTATCACGCAAAAGGGGCTGTGGTGGCTCAAGTGGTTAAGACGCTGAGCTGCAGACCAGAAGGTCTGTAGTTCAGCAGCTTGAGACCCTAGTGCTGCATGACAGAGTGAGCTCCCGTCTCTGGCCCCAGCTCCTGCCAACCTTGCAGTTTGAAAGCAAGAAATTGCAAGTAGAGTAATAGGTACCACTTCAGTGGGAAGGTATCAGCATTCCGTGCACCTCAACGTCTAGTCATGCTGGCCACATGACCACAGAAATGTCTTCGGACAGCGCTGGCTCTTCGGCTTGGAAGTGGAGATGAGCACTGCATCCCTAGAGTTGGATTCGACTGGCTTTCGAACAAGGAATACCTTTACCTTTATCTTACCACGCAAATAGGCTCAGGCTGGCTCACAACATGGCATCCATTGCATACAACAGAACATGCATTACATTCATTAAAACAATTCATTAAAACATTATTACTGATAATTAAAATTGAAATTACTGAATAGGAGAAGTCAGTCCCTCCTGGCGCCCATGATGTAAAAGCACCAGGGATCACTTGAAGCAGGGGAGGTCGAGGTTCTTCGATGTTCTTTGTGTTTTTTGTTATATTGTGTGTGTGTGATTTTGAAAGTACATATGTGCAGGTACAAATGGAGGCATTATCCTATATACTGATGTCTTTGTAACATTAAAATGTTATCTGATATTTGAAATGAGAAAACACGATTAAAGAATGGGGGGGGGAATCCTGAAGCTTCAAAGAATTGAAAGCAACCTGGCAGTTCGAAAGCAAGAAATTGCAAGTAGATAAATAGGTACCACTTCAGTGGGAAGGAAACAGTGTTCCGTGTGCCTTGGCATTTAGTCATGCCGGCCACATGACCACGGAAATGTCTTCAGACACCGCTGACTCTTCGGCTTGGAAACGGAGATGAGCACTGCCCGCTAGAGTCGGATTCGACTGGCTTTTGAGCAAGGGAAACCTTTACCTTTAAATTTTTAGTTCATCCCCTACAAATTAATATTAGGTCCAGCAAATGTCTTTTGAGTATAAGTGTGGCATGAGATCTTATGTTATTTCCTAAAGGCAGGAGAGTAATCTGGTACAAGGTACCAGTAAGAAAGAGGACCAAGTAGTACCTCCTGCCTTCTGTTTTGATTCTCCCAAAGAGATTCAGTACCAGTAAGGAACTTGTTACTTTCATGCCTGCTAAAAAGTTAGCAAAAATCCACTGACAATGTTGAGGATACTCTCTATAGAGAATGCCCTTTTCATTCTTTCAGGTAGGTCAGTTTTTAGGACTCTTAGCCAAAATGCTTCGACTGATTTTGATTCCCAGAAATGTGCATAGATATATCTGTTTGTTGTAATATCAGAGGGCAAGTGATTGGCAAGGGAATGAGTCCCCCTTCTTTATGTGGTGTGTATGGGGACTCCTTGGAACATGCAGATGGATTGCTTTGCTAGCTGAACAGTAGTTTTTGTCTTCTGTGTAGGACCAGTGCACACTGATCACTGCCATTACAGATGAGTCCTTATGTACCATTTAGTTGAGAAGAACAGAATATTTCACACAACTTGATGATTATACTTCAGGATTTTGTGTAGCCCTTCACTCTCAACATGACTATCACTTACTTACTTGGACAAACATGGTCCATGATGCTTATCCTCTAACACAATGATTTCCCAACTCTTTTTGGGGGTATGCAGCTGGGCCACAAGAGAACTGCTGGCATGCTGGGGAAAACAATTTAATTAAACAGCTGTGAGCTCAAAGTACACACTTCTCAGAGTAGGCTGCCTGTTATCTCTTGAAGAGTCTAGGTTTGTCTCATTCCAGACAAGAGGAATGCCCAGAATAGTGACTTATACAGAAACACAGGAGTGAGCACCTCCAAGGGAAGGTAATTCTGATTCTTACACAGAACAAAAACCAAGTGGCTAGTCTATAATATATAAAAGTCAAGCCATGCTGGCGACGACTCACCTACTCTCCCATTGGCCACTGGGGAAGCTGCCTTGGCATCCTACTGGTCAGCCCCGTATTGTGTAGTGGGTTGAACGCATGTTGAAATAACTGAGACCGATGTAGTGCTCAGCATGATTTACTGGTACACAACAAAGACAAAGACAAACGGCCGGCTGGCCAACTATATACACACCTGGGGACACACCCCTAGGTCCCGTTGGTGGGTTTAAATCTCCCGCCACGGTCCCATTGGTCCCCCAGTAAAGAGACCAGGAGCCTAGTCCCCATTGTTCCTCCAGAGTCAAGCTCTGGAGTGTTCGCTGGCCCCTAGTGGCGGTCAGCGGACACAACACCCTGCCAGCTCCTTCATTCTTACACCACCACTTTTGACACATTGCACCTTGGGAGTTGTACTTCTCAGCTGGCCTTACTGCAGCTGTAGCGAAGGGAACTAGAACTACAACTCCCAAGTTGGCAGTCCCAAGAGGCCATGAGGCATTAGTCAGTTGAAGTGTTAAACTGTTAAATGGGGATTGGGGGGGAAAGGGAAGGCCTGGACATCTCCCTGAATTACATTTGCTCTCCCGACTACAGAGATCAGTCCCCATGGAGAGACTGGTTGCTTTGGAGGGTGAGCTCTATGGTGGTATACCTCACTGAAATCCTTAAACCAACCTGGCCCTCCCCTAAGTGCTGCCAATCTCTAGGTGGCACCTGGAGAAATCCAGCTGTTACAACTGATCTCCAGATGACCATGATCAGATCTCTTGGAGAAAATGGCTGCTTTGGGCAGTGGACTCTATAGCACTATACCCTGCTGAGGTCCCTCCCCATCCCAAACCCTGCCCTCTCCAGGCTCTACCCCTCAAATCTACAGGTATTTCCTCACCCAGAGGTGGCAACCATGTAATTGGCTAAGAAACCACTCTCCAGATTCTTGGAACCCAGAAAACATGGCATAGGAGGAAGTGCTTTTCTACCTTAGCTGCCACTGCATAGCCCCAAATCGACATAAGTCGGGGTGGAGGGAAGCATACCTGTTACCATGGAGCTCTTCTCCCATAGTACCCACTTTGGGCAGCAAAATGACTTGAGACAGTCCTGCCTTATAGCTAAGCAGGAGGAAATAAACGTGGCTTGCCTCCCTCTATTTTCCCCTTCCCTCCTCCACCCCACCAGCCACAGCTGGGACACTTACCTGGAGCCTCTTTCTAGAGCTTGTTGTATTTCTTCCCATAACGAGCCTTACTCCTAGTGGGATATATTTTGGGAATGGCTTTTTCTTTTTAATTCCGTTGTTGTCATTGTCATTGGAATTGATATAACTCATTTTTGCTCCTGTCACTGGAGATTTGTTTCCTTTGTTTCTTTTATAAGAGTTGTATGCTATTTTTATGCCATTTATATACAACTGATAAGCAATGCTGAAATATGTGTATGTGTTGATGGGAAAAATTTGGCTCAAGAAAACAACAACAAAATAGTATGCAAATGAGGACTCTCAAGCTTGCTTCTCACAAGGGAGGAATGGAATGAAAATGTGGATTTTTTACTCAAACCAGCTAACTTGCAAAATGTGGTCTCTCTCAACCCAAGATCTAACTATGTATCCACTTGACATTTCCTAACCAAAGCAGGTTTAATGTGTTGCATGCCGCCTTGTGTAAAAAGATGATGGAAGGAATGTAGCACTGAGATGAAGTCCCTTGTCTACCTGGGTGAGCTGAATCCAGAGTCTCTTAGCTCCACTTGGGGGAACTGAGGAAGTTTGCTTTGTGATTTCAACTGTGCAGATTTCTTCTGTCCACTCTATCATCTTAGGTATACTTTGTCATGGATAAGTAGAGGGAAATGGACTGTGTAGATTTCATGTAATGGAAACTGAGGCTGTATTAAAATATTCTCCCAGTGATGAGCAAGGTATAAGAACCTGGAGAGCAAGATCAGCAAACCGAATACTGTCAATGGTCATAACTTCCATTGCCAAGGATACAGAGATGGAAATCTCCATTTTGCTCCTTCGTTTTCTCATTACAAAGGGAAAAGGGAGGGATAAGAGCATAAGAACATAAGATAAGCCGTGTTGGATCAGGACAATGGCCCATCCAGTCCAAGACTCTGTGTCACATAGTGGCCAAAACCTGGTGCCATCAGGAGATCCATCAGCAGGGCCAGAACTCCAGAAGCCCTCCCACTGAAGCCTCCCAAGGACTAAGAATATAGAGTGTCACTGCCCCAAACATAGTGTTCCCTCTGTACCTTATGGCTAATAGCTACTGATGGACCTCTGCTCCATATGTTTGTCTAATCCCCTCTCGAAGCTGTTTATGCTTGTAGCCGCCACCACTTCCTGTGGCAGTGAATTCCATGTGTTAATCACTCTTTGGGTGAAGAAGTACTTCCTTTTATCCGTTCTAACCCGACGGCTCAGCAATTTCATGGAGTGCCCACGAGTTCTTGTATTGTGAGAAAGGGAGAAGTATTTCTTTCTCTACCTTCTCTATACCATACATAATTTTGTGAACCTCTAGCATGTCACACCTCAGTCATTGTTTCTCCAAGGTAAAGAGCCCTAACTTCTTTAACCTTTCTGCATAGGGAAAGTGTTCCATCCCCTTAATCGTTTTAGTTGCCCTTTTCTGCACTTTTTCCAATGCTATATCTTTTTTGTGATGTGGTGACCAGAACTGTACACAGTATTCCAAATGAGGCCACACCATTGATTTATACAGGGACATTGTGATATTGGCTGGTTTGTTTTCAATTCCCTTCCTAATAATCCCCAGCATAACATTTGCCTTTTTTATTGCCATTGTACACTGGGATGACATTTTCAATGAATTATCTATCACAACTCCAAGCTCTCTCTCCTGGTCAGTCTCTGCCAGTTCAGACCCCATCAACATGTATTTATAGTTAAGGTTTTTTGCTCCAATGTGCATCACTTTGCACTTGCCCACACTGAACCTCAGTAGCCATATTAACGCCCACCTGCTGAGCCTCAACAGATCCCTCTGGAGTGCTTCACAATCCTCCCTGGTTCTCACCACCCTGAACAACTTAGTGTCATCCACAAACTTAGCCACTTCACTGCTTACTCCCAACTCCAAATTGTTAATAAACAAGTTTAAAAGCACCGGACCCAGTACTGAGACCTGTGGTACTCCACTGCTTACCACTCTCCATTTTGAAAATTGCCCATTTATACTCACTCTCTGTTTCCTGTTAATTAACCAGTTTTTAATCCACAAGATGGCTTGTCCCCTTATCCCATGATTGCTGAGTTTACTTAGGAGTCTTTGATAAGGAAATTTATCAAAAGCTTTCTGGAAGTCTAGGTAAACAATATCTGTTGGCTCACCCTTGTCCACATGTTTGTTCACCCCCTCAGAGAACTCTAACAGTTTTGTGAGACAAGATTCTTCCTTTACAAAATCCATGCTGATTCTTCCTCAATACCTTTTGTTCATCAATATGCCTACTAATTCCATCTTTAATAACAGATTCCACCAATTTACCTAGTATGGACGTTAGACTGACCAGCCTATAATTTCCTGGATCTCCTCTGGAACCTTTTTAAAGGATGGGGGTTACATGAGCTATTTTCCAGTCCTCAGGAATGGAGGCAGATATTAATGATGGGTTGCATATTTTTGTCAGGAGTTCCATAAGTTCACATTTGAGTTCTTTCAGAACTCTTGGATGCAATACTCCCTCTAAGGTGTGGAGTCTTGTGAGCAAAAATTCTACTTTGTGAACTACTGGCATTAAAGTTGTGAGCAAGCGATTTGACTATGGCATAAATTAGTTTGCTCTGGAGCCATCCTTCCTGAGCTAAGACAAAAATGTGTGAGCTGGAGGTTAAAAAAACTGTGAGCTAGCTCACACTAACTCAGCTTAGAGGGAATATTGGATATATGCCATCTGGGTCTGGTGATTAGTCAATTTTTAATTTGCCCATCAGTCATAGGACCTCCTCTCTCATCACCTCAATCTGCCTTTCAACACCCCTCCTGAAATCGGCAATTCTGGAGTGGGCAGTCACTTCTTATCTTCCACAGTGAAGACAGAGGCAAAAAATGCATTCAGCTTCTCTGCTATTTCCCTATCATCCTTTAGTAATCCTTTTACCCCTTGGTCATACAAGGGCCCCACTGTCTTTCTTTCTGCCACTAATATATTTGAAGAAATTTTATTGTTGGTCTTGCATTGTTGGTCTTGGTATTGCATTGTGTTCCTCACAGCCCCTTTTTGTGTGTCTGATCACTGACTTGCATTTTATTTGCCAAAGCCTGTGCTTCCTTTTATTTACCTCACTCGGACTAGCCTTCCACCACTTAAAGGAATCCTTCTTACCTTTTACTGCTTCCATGACTGTTCATTAACCACGCAGGTCTTTCTAAATACCTGTTTGTACCTTTCCTAACCTGTGGTATACATTTTATCTGAGCTTCTTGGACTGTAGTTTTAAATAGTCTCCAAGCTTCCGAAAGGGATTTGACCTTCCTTACCTTTCCTTTCAGTTTCTTCTTCACAAGCCCCCTCATTTGAGAGTTAAAAGTGGTTTTGTTGGTCTTTTTGGGCAACTCCCTGTTAACATATATGTTGACCTTAATAACATTATGGTTACTGTTCCCAACTGGTGGTATCACATTTGCATCTCTCAACATGTCTCGGGCATTACTTATGACCAAGTCCAGGATCGTCTTTCCCCTGGTAGGTGCTGTGACCATCTGCACAGACATTGAGAGTATCCAGAAACCCAGTCTCTTACTCCTGACTTGAACACATATTGACCCAATCAATGCATGGGTAGTTATTTTGTCTAGCTGCTTTCCTTAATTATTTTGCTATTTTAAAATTATCCTCTATCCTTTGATCCATTGGGTGACAACAAACTCCCAAACTTCCTTTTGGGAACACTATTTCCACCCATAACATATCTATTGAACCACCGTAAGAAACAACAAATAACTAAGACCTTGCCATGGGCGCCTGATAGGTAGTCCCTTCCCCTCATTGTGTGTGTGTGGCCCTAAAGAGGTAATGTAATTAATAACTGTACAATGTAAACCACTCAGAGCCCTTAGGGGGCGAGCGGTCTATAAATTGAAAGTTAAATAAAATAAAAAAATATAAGCAAATCTATTTCTCTTACATTTTCAATCTTACGGGACTGTATGCCCTCTCTGACATACGGCGCCACTCCACCTCTGACCCTTCCCTCCCTGTCCTTCTGATATAATTTGTATCCAGGGATCACTGTATCCCTCTGATTATCCTCATTACACCAAGTTTCTGAAATGCCTACAAGACCCATGTTCTCCTCTGACACCAAGCATTCCAGACCCCCCATTTTACCTCAGACATTTCTAGCATTTGCATATAGATATCTATAATTCCCCAGACATGTTAGGCCTGTAACCTGCCTCTAGACCTTGCCAGACAGTCAGTATTGTTTGTCATCCTTTCAGTGGCCAGTCCTAATCCACTTCCCCATAGAACAGTAACAGCTCCTCCTTCATCTCTTAGAGATGAGCCACCCTGAACCAGAGACATTTCATCTCCTCTCGGCTTTCCCCTAGGATTTAGTTTAAAAACTGCTTTGCTACCCTTTTCATTTTAAGTGCCAGCAGCCTAGTTCCTTCTCGGGATAAGTGGAGGTCCTTGTAATAGGCCGGATTAACCCCCCGGCCAGAGTAACCCCGGGGTTATTCTGGCCTAGGCTAGAATAACCCCGGAGGGGTTATTGAGGGGTTATTCTGGCCTAGGCTAGAGTAACCCCGGGTTAATCTGGCCGGCTGTAACAGGCCAGATTCACCCCCCCTGGCCAGAGTAACCCCGGGGTTACTCTGGCCTAGCCCAGAGTAACCCCTGCCGGGCCAGGCCAGAGTAACCCCGGGGGTTAGTCCAGGCGCGGGGTTACTCTGGGCTAGCCCATACTAACCCCCGCCTGGCCAGAGTGGTAAGTTAAATGTCAGCTGAATCCAATCTCTTCTTCTTTTTAACTTCTTTTTAAAAACTTCTTCTTTTTAACTCCACAACACAACAAACTGTAACCCCGGGCTTAGTTGAGTGGTGACTTAGATGTCAGTGTAACCAGCACAGTGTCAGCTTCTGAGGGTTTCAGGTCCATGAGAAACTTGTCAGGCAATCTGAGATTCCTCTTGGTAGTGAAGAACAGGGTATGAATCCAATCTCATTAGTCAACAGACCCAAATATCAACAGTACTACGACTGACATTTCTTTGGAGAGCCAAATTTTGTATACTATATAGGTAGGTACTTTGTTATTAATTTAATTATGGTACTCCTAAGGCAGCCTTTGCTGAAAATGTCCTCAATCTAATTGAGGTACGTTCACTGAAGTCGACCCCTTCTAACTCTCCCTGCGACGAACACAGCGCTGATTCTTGATGTAAACTATGGAGCCAACACTGATTTCTTTCTTGCTGTTGTGTCGACGATCAAAGCCACGCTCCTGGTATTCCTGGGCAGAGTGGATGTTGGTGCTGACGGTTGAATGGAGCTTTTTATTCATGGTTGTCAGTGTATCCAGTACATCAGGGTTAGCTTCATCTGAAAGGGGCATGGAGCCCACAATGTCAGCCTCTGAGGGCTTGAGGTCCATAGGAAGCTTTGCCTTCCGTCCATACATGACCTCAAATGGAGTACACTTGGTTGAGGCATGCACAGATTTGTGATACGCAAACAGAACACCAGGGATAAATTGGTCCCAGTTGTTGCCTTGGTCATTGACAAGCTTACTAAGAGATTGTTTGAGTGTTCGATTGTTATTGGGGAAGTATCTCTCTTAGTAGGAAAATACAGCAGCCCCAGAAAGCAGGCCTGGGGGGTTAATCTGGCCTGGGGGGGGGTTATTCTAGCCTAGGCCAGAGTAACCCCGGGTTTACTCTGGCCGGGGGGTGAATGGGGAGGTTATTCTAGCCTAGGCCAGAGTAACCCCGGGGTTACTCTGGCCGGGGGGGGGGGGGAATCTGGCCTGTTACAGCCGGCCAGATTAATCTGGGGTTACTCTAGCCTAGGCCAGAATAACCCCTCCGGGGTTATTCTAGGCTAGGCCAGAGTAACCCCGGGGTTACTCTGGCCGGGGGGTTAATCCGGCCTGTTACAGTCCTCTCTCTTGTACAGGTTCTGAAAAGCATCCCAGTATCTAACAAATGTAAAACCTTCCTCCCTGCACCATTATCACATTGAGACTCCTGATTTGTGCCTGTCTACCTGGTCCTTCATATGGAACAGGCAGCATTTCTGAGAAGGCTACCTTGGAGGTCCTGGCCTTGAGTCTCCTGCCTAGCAGCCTAAATTTTTCCTCTATGACCGCACAACTACATTTCCCCACATTGTTGGTGTGAACATGTACCATGGCCACTGGCTCCTCCCCAGCACTGTCTACCAGCCTATCTAGACCACGTGTAATGTCCACTACCTTCACACTATGCAGGCAAGTCACCATGTGATCAGTAAAGGGGTTCACCACCCATCTATCTACATGCCTAGGGATCAAATCACCAACTATCAACCCCTCCCTCCTTGCCCAGGGATAGTTCCTTGGTGTGAAAGGATACCTGTGCACCAACTTCAGAAGGGGTCCCTTCTGAGGGAAGATTCCCCCTTTCATCAGCACGGTGACCTGTTCTGCCTTGAATCTCATGCTCCCTGAGAATGGGAGGGCTGCTATTTTTGGCCTTGAGTCTCCTGCCTAGCAGGAGTCTTAGCTGTGTGCTTAACTGACACTAGAGGTGCAAACTCGTTCCCTAAGAACCAGGAGGTCCTTGTACTTACCCATGACTTCTGTCCAGTTGGCAGATAGTCATACATGTTACACTCAGTGAAATACACTGGATAGCCCCTAACCCCCTGCTGGCATTCTACCTTCATAATTTTTTTTTAATCCCTCTTTTTATAAATTTCCTGCTTATGTGGATTTGTTAATGGAAAGTCTGCTTACCCTATTAGAGACATGAAGAGACTAATACCCTGGCTAGTGCCTTGAGATCCAATTTGGTGTAGTGGTTAAGAGCAGCGGACTGTAATCTGGGACACCAGGTTTGATTTCCCACACCTCCATTTAAAGCCAGCTGGATGACCTTGGATCAGTCACAGTTCTCTCAGAACTCTGTCAGCCCCACCTCCCTCACAGGGTGTCTGTTGTGGGGAGAGGAAGGTAAGTTGAATGTAAGCCACTCCAAGACTCCTTTGGGTAGTGAAGAGTGGGGCATAAAACCAGCTCTTCTTTTTTCTCACCCTGCTGCTGAACTCACATGTCTGGTAAATTCACTCATTTACTCCCTCATTCCAGACACTTTGTCACTGGAGCTAAAACAAGCACTGGAGCAGGGCCTGCTATCTCAAAGATAGGATCAGTGGGGCACTCAAAGCCCACTTTTTATTTCTGTCAGAAATTTTTGGACTTCATGGTATGGAAAGAGAAGATTGTATTCTCTGAATGGTGTGTGTAGCACATACATCTCGTTTGCATGCCTCTGAAGTAAAGGCTTGTAACATTAAAGAGTCTTTCTGTCTTCCTAGTGAGTGTCATGTTAACTCTGGTGTGAAGCTTGGTGATTGCCTTTGATGTTTCTTGATCTTCTTTCTCTTGCATTCCATCTTGAACTATGTTTTATTAAAGTAGTATGGGAGTTATTGGCTCTTTCTGTAGTTTTGCTGCAAGACACCCCATGGATAATAGATATATTCTTTGACCTCTTGTGAGAGGGTTGAGAAGTCATCTATAGAAACACAGCTGTTGCTGTTGGTCAGTAGGGCTCCTTGCCCCATAAGACTGGCAATCTAGCTATTGTGCTATTCTAACACTGGGGGGTGGGGGAGAGATTAAAGAGAATTTATACTGATGGATTGAAATTCCATCTGAGATCATAGCAAAACCCGCTAAAGCTGACAAGGCTTTCCTGTGTTCACAGATACTATTGTCATTGAGACATTTTGTTCTTCCTGAGAATGGTTATCTGCATTGTTGTTTGGAAAGAAGATTGTCCATTTAAGGAGAAAAAAAGTGGGTGGTGTTTTTAGCAGCTGACATCTACACTTTTGGTTAGAGAGCAAGCTCTCGCCTTCCATTAGGAAGAAGTTTGAGGAGTTCTGCATTACTAGGAAAAATGAAATATTTACAAATAGGTGCAGGTTCCAGAAGAGGATTCTTTGGGAAACTGTACCATTTGATGAATGTTTAACAGGTTTGAAGCTGTTTCGTTAGAATCGCAACTGTGGACAATTAACAGATTCCATTATAAGGTTGCATAATTTCAGCAGTGTGTGTGCTGTGGAAATGCATTTCAGACAGATGCACAACTCCCCGTTTTCCCTGCTTGGGCTCTAAAGAAACATTATTTTGCTGCCTTTCTGGAGAAGTCAATTTTGCATGTTGTCAACTGGACAATGTTCATTTCTCTTTGGAACATATGTCAATAGTGCTGATTGGCTGACCCTTCTATGTTCATCATAGAGGGACTCCACATTTTTTGAGTCATTCTTAAACTGTAGGACCTCCCATCCTCCGTGAAGAAATGTTTAATCAAATAAATATTTCAGGCCCTTGAAAATACAGCAGAAAGCCCACTTAAGTGCTCGGGAAGAGTCAATCAGGAACAGGCAACAAATCATTTGACTGTGCATATGTCATTAAAATAGGAAAAGGAACAGAACTCTGCAGAACACCTGCATCCCCTCCTGTTTCCAGTAGGGTTGCCAGACCCCCGGTCAGGGCAGGGGTTCTCCTGATTTTGGGGGCTTCAATCCACCACCAGCCAGCTGGCCAGCAGGAAAAGCCCCAGACCAAACAGCCCCCTCCTGCACTGATGTAGTTGGTGTGATGATGTCACCCAGAAGTGACATCATCTCGCCGGGCACGTCGACATTCTAGCATTTTGGTCAAAACTCTATGGTTACCATAGAGTTTTTGGCCAAAATGCTAGAGCATCAACATGTCCAGTCTGATGATGTCACTTCTGGGTGACATCATTATGCCATGCTCACTTTGCATGCACGAAGAAGGCTCCAGGATGGACCCGAGAGCCCCCCGCTAAAAGCAAGGTAAGACCTGGCAACCCTAGTTTCCAGGTATACCTGTATTCCATTTAAGAGATCAGCTTGCATGCAGCCTAAGAGATATCCAGTATTTAGACATCCAAAGTTGCAACCAACCAACTCCCCCCCCCCCAAGTCTTTTGAAAGACATAGATCTCAGTTTAGATGAAACAGTCAGAACGTGCCAGGCAGCTGGTTACAAATAACAGAGGCAGACCCAAATATTGTTCCTTCAAACAACAGCCATAATGCAGGAAGGCAAGCAAGCATGAAGCAATGAACACTACGAGCAGAAAAATCCACAAATGGACCATAGCTGAAAGAACCAGTAAACTGCACAAAATGTGTCAGTGTATAGATAACTCAGCAACGTTCTGCTTTGGGGAGACACTGCAGTTCATGAAACAAGTGTAATTGTAACCCAGCAGAACTGAGGCTACATGAATCCCTCTCCTAAATTTCCCAATTGGAGAACTGGGGGGTGGTTCAGGTTAATAAATGATAGCCCTCTGTGGCTTGTCAAGCAATTGTGAAATCACTTCAAAAAGAAAACGTTTAAGGTATTATCGTTTTCGAGGTAACATACATTTATCATACCCAATGACTTCACAACTACTGGTATAACTGAATCATAATAGCTATGAACATTCACAGAGACAGCATCTTCAGTGCCCTTCCAAAAGGGCAGCCAGAACAAACACAAGTCCTAATAAATGGTGCCAAATAACACAAAGAAAAGAGAAAGTCCAAAATATTAACTTAGAGAAGTGCAAGGCTTCATCCCCTGTGTGCTCTTCAATGGCTCCTCCTCCTAGGGTTGCCAGGTCCATCCTCCACTCCCAGCGGGGGACTTTGGGGACGTTCCTGGAGGGGGTGGGGCATCCCCAACGTGATGACGTCACGTTGGGGACGTCTGCCGCCCCCCCCCACCCGCCCATGCGCCGGATCTCCAGAAACAGCAGTTCCCTGCTCTTAAAGTAGCCGGCAGCCGGCGTTTCCCCTTTAAGAGCAGCTGCGTTTCCCTTTTAAGAACAAAGCTGGCATTTCCCTGCAGCTTGTGGAGTTCGCGCTTGGGATGAAACACGGGTTGCACATGCTTAAAGGGAGAAAGATGGGCGGCTGTGGGTGTTGGGGGACCCCTGGCAAACCGGGGGGTTTGGCAACCCTATCTCCTCCTCCTGGTGGTCTTGATGCTTTATTTCTCTGGCTTGGGCCGGCAAAGAAATTAGCAGTTCTCTCACTGAAGCTTTAGGCCTTCGCTCCTCAATCAAACTTCAGGCTTTCTTTGTCTTGCTGTAGGCCAGACTGATGTAGGGGGAAGTTTTAAACAAGATCTTAACCACTAAACAACTTAACAGCTTGACAAAGCCTTTCGTTATAATATCTCCTGAAAGGGAAATTCTAATATGCAATTTCTCCCTTGTTAGGCACATCACATACCTGTAAAGGAATTAGCTATTAGCCACAAGGTAAGAACTCTCAGTCTGGGGCAAGTGATGCTCTGTATTCTTGGTGCTGGGGGGGGGGAACAGTGGGAGGGCTTCTAGTGTCCTGGCCCCACTGATGGACCTCCTGATGGCACCTGGTATTTTTGGCCACTGTGTGACAGAGTGTTGGACTGGATGGGCCATTGGCCTGATCCAACACTGGCTTCTCTTATGTTCTTAGTTTCCTCAGTCAGGCTCTAGGCCTTCTGTCTTCCTTTCATCATCTGGTAATCTGGGGGGTGGAGCCTAAGGAGGGTGAGGTTTGGGGAGGGGAGTGACCTCAATGGGGTATAATGCCATAGAGTCCATCTTCCAAAGCGGTCATTTTCTCCAGGTTAACTGATCTCTGGCGATAGGTTGTAATAGCAGGTGATCTCCTGCCACCACCTGGAGATTGGAGACTCTAGTTATAACATAGACAATATAAGGTGCTTTCACACATGCTGAATAATGTACTTTCAGTCCACTTGAAATACACTTTAGCAATTGTTTGCAAGGGGATCTTGCCTTTTCACACTGTAAAATCCACTTGCAATGTACATTGAAAGTGGATTGAAAAGGCATTACTTAGCATGTGTGAACTCAGTGCAGAGTCACAGATAAATACCATTTTTTTTCTCCTAGTGTTCGTGTGAGTAGATTAAAGTGAGGTCTACAATCTACCAAAAGTAAAAACAACAACAACAAAACCAAACCAATGAGTTTATAGTGAGGAAGTAATTCCCACTGCGGTGTATATGAGCTAAAGTGAAAGAACAAGTTGAATTGGTAACAGGAAACAAAGCACCAGTTTTGGGTTTGTAAGCATCTAAAACACAGATTGTGTCAATCAAGTTTTCTTCTGGTAGACAGCCAGCAGAGATATCGAAGTATGATATCCAGATGCATTCGCGTACAGTAACCTCCAAGTACTAACTGTAGCTCTGAGAACCCCAGTTCCCTGGTATACATGTCACTGGAAAGATTCTACACATCTTCAAACTAAGATTAAAAGAGCTACAGGACCACTGGAACTGTTGTTTAGAAAGGACCCACAGAATGATGGCAACCTTTAATAAGACAAGAGAAAGCCTATATGTAGATCCAAAGGAATAGAGCAAATATATTAAAAAAGCAACACCACCAGAAACTATTTAGTGACATGACACACCTTAAATATTTCTCAGCATTAAATGCATGAACTGGATTTGGGGAAATAGCATGGGTCAGATATAATCTCTTTGATTTCTAAATATCCCTTTGGGGAGGTCCCACTTTTGCAAGTCAGGAGCCAGGGTCTTTCATATGAAAAAATCCAGCAAATATTTGAATGCGTTTAATGGACCTTGATAAGTATTGGTGATTTTCTCATAAAATCCTTCCTTACATTTATATCCCACCCTTTCCTCAAGAAGCTCAAGGTAGCATGTGCCTGGCAACCCTAGTTGAAACCAATAGGCTTAGAAGAGCACTACTTTGACCCTGTTCACACGAGATGTTTTGGGCCGGGAGAGGGACGGATTGGGGCCGCAGCAAACACGCGCGATCCCACAGCAACATCCGGGAATCGTGCTGCGCCCATTCCCAATCCGCCCCTCCCGGCCAAACCCCGCAGCAAAAAAGAACCACCTACCGAAAGGCCGCATCACTGCCGGCCGTGGGATCGCCGGCGCGTCTTTTCGCCAGCGTATCCCCGCCCCCCGGCCGTACTGCGCATGCTCGAGCATGCGCAGTTTGGCAGCCTCCCCCTCCCAATCGTCTCTTCCTTCCCGGCATCTGATCGTGCCGGGGAGCAATGGCGCCGCGGCTCAGGGGATCGTGGGATCCCGCCGCGACGTCTCTTTTTTGGTGCGGCTTTTAAAAGCCGCAATTTGGCCAGTGTTTTCCCTGCCGTGTGGCAGGGGCCTTTGTTTCAAATACTTGTTGATCTTAGTTTAGTACTACTCACAATATCCTGGTATAGGCCCATCTTCTCAAGAAACAGTATACTGCATGTCTTAATATCTGGAAATGGCTCTCAGTTTGATGGACATGCATTTCAACAACAACAACCTTTATTGGCATAGCAAAGAAAAACAAACAGGAGGAAAATGAAATCCTAATACATATCTCTCCTTTTAGAAACCAGATACAGAAAATTCACCACCATTACAATAATTACAGCACTTTGGGTGGAAAGATGATAGAGGGTCTTATGTTCATCAGAGTGGCCTAATAGATCCAATAATAAGTGATCTAAATACATAGTATGAATGTCAGAATAGTAGGTACAGTGCAAAAAGACATGCTCAATACTTTCTACTTTGTTCCTGCCACAGTTGCATACCCTTTGCTCATATGGAATCTTTTGAAACCTCCCATGAAGTGCTGCAGAAGGGAATTGTCATGACCCCACCCTGCCGTCTCTGTGGTACCGCCCCAGTTTAGGGCTGCCTTAGAGACTCCGGGCAATTTTACTTTTATCTGGGTTGTTTCAACCAGCACAATAACGAATAAACTGAGATAGTTTGGTAGCTTATCTTTTCTAATAGCCTGAGCATTTCCAAAGGCTTAACAGATGGGTCAGTGACTCTGTCCAATTATAAATATATATATTTATTACAAAGAACAATGACAGTTAAAAACAGAAGCAATGTAAGGGAAAAGACGAGTATACATAGACAAACAAAACAAAGGTCCCGGTCACACGGGCAGGAAAATGCGGGGGGGAAACGTGGCTGTTAGCCCCAGGGCTAAAAACTGTGCAGTTGCTTGATCAGACCTACCGATCGAGGTCCCGTGGAGGTCCCATGGTAGGGGGGAGGTGCCGATCACTCCACTGTCCTGCGGTGCAGCAAAGAAGCGGGGCGCGGGCAAACAGATTGGTTGGTTTTTTATTTAAACTCAAATGTGCGCATGCTCCCTTGGGTGCATGTGCGCATCCGTGGAGACTTTGAAAAAAAACGTTTTTCCTGAGGGGATATGGGCAGGCACCGGAACTACCTCTGGAAATGCGATCAGACGCCTGCCCTTGCCCCACGGTTTCAGGAAACTAGTACCTCAGTTGCGCCATGGGAGCCCGACGCTTCCCAGATGTGCCGGTGAGATCACACCCGGAAACTCCGCCCATCTTCCGTCCCTCTAGCGTGCCTAATGCTCCGTGTGACCGCAGCCAAAGAAACCAAACTCTCTATCTGCAATTACTTAACCTTGAGTAGATAGTCATCAGCAGCAATACTGAAGTACCAGGGAATAACCTTACCTCCTCCCAACATAACAGTCCTAGACCAAGGTTACCATCTATCTCTCCTGGAAGGGTACTGTAATTCTCCTCCATACATCCCAGCCTCTCACTCCAGCATAACTTTGAGAAGATGCACACACTTCCTAGCATCCAGACTCAGCTTCTGGCTCTCTCTGGCTTTTTTTGCTGGTCTCTAGCTGCCTGCTTGCTTTCTACTAAATAGTAGCTCAGCTATCAACTAATTACTAACCTAATTAGTGGTTTGCACTGCGGTGATCTAGATCTTTGGCTGTCAAGATTTCCCTTAGTCATGCTGAGGTTTGACAGTCTCCAGCTGCACTAAGTTGTAACAACTGGTAATTGTTAACAGGTGGTTGTATCAGAGTTATCTGTTCTACTCACGTGATTCTGCTAAGACTGACTAACTACCTAAGCAATGCAAACACTTACAGGTCTGATAGGCTTGTTTCTTGACAGGAATACATTAAAACGGGCTAGCACATAAGCTCTGCATTTTAAAATGTGGTAGGAGGTACGACTTTAAGCATGCTTCACAAAGTTCAAATTATTTGCATGGCCTTGTACCAGATGTGGTCAGGATAGCCAAATGATACCAAAAAGCCAGTGATTCAGGGCAATATCCCATGCAGCATATATGTTATATGGAAAGTTTAAAAATTTGTTCTAGGGGGAATCTGAGAGAAAAGGAAGAAAAAAAAAGAATTATGTATATAAAAGGCAGGCTTTTTTTACTATGACGGTGCATCACAGGAGCTCAGGTGCTGAAGCCCAATGATAAATTGCATATGATTGATGATGCACCCTGAGGACAGAAGGCACCAACAATTAGACAAGTTGTTCTATTTATATATAAGGGGAGATCTTCACTGTGTTCCCGGAGGGGAAAAGTATGAAAAAATGGATTCAGACCCCCCTCCCATATGAAATAGGGCCATGTAGATCCACCAGACCTGGGGCAGGCAACCTATTTTGGTCCAAGTACTGAAAAAAAATGCAACATCTACTAGTGAAGGCAAAATGGATGGGGGTGTACTTGGCTAGATATGCCTGGAGCCAGGGCTGGCCCCAGCTTATTTTGCACCCTAGGCGAGGATCCCTTATGGCACCCCCATGCCCCCCTGCGCTCCCCCTGGTCTGAGCCAGTGGGGGGGCTTTTGGCAGGGGGCAGGTGCAGTTTGGCGCCCCTCGTCAGGGCACCCAGAGAAGAGGCTGACTGGCAGGGCACTCACAAGCCGTCACTCCCCTGGCCCTGCTGCTGCTACTGCAACTGCCAGTCCCCGGCTGTGAGGAGGAGGAGAAGCACTCCACTGGGAAGCCGAGGGGGTAGGCAGGGAGAAGTTAGCCAGCCAAAGAGGCGGCAGGTGGTGGCAGGGGTCACCCAGCCGCGGAAATGCAGGGCTTTTGGTGTGGGTGGGTGGGTGCAGTTTGGCGCCCCTATGGGCTGGCACTCTCTAGGCGAATGCCTAGTTCGCCTAGTGAGTGAGCCGGCCCTGCCTGGAGCAAACCAGATTCCACTGACACTGGCGGTAGCTCAGGGAGTCGCCTCAGGGAAGCAATGATAAGCATCTGGCATGTCAGTTGCCATCTCCTGCACCACTGTTGCAACAGTACTGCCATTGTCTTGGTTGCTTGGTTAGAGATCTGGCCCTGAGTGTCAGGAAAAATGGTCTGATTTGCCACTGTCAGCACATGTGCTGGTGTACCAATAAGGGAGACTGTGAGCTCCTGAAAGACTATTAGAAAAACATAGTCCGTATAGTGATTTGTTCTTCATTATTTACTTCTACTTTTCCTGATTAGATGCCAGAACTATAAATATTTTTTTGAAAAGAGATGTGTAGGCCAAGCAAACATTCCCTTTAAACAGGATGTTTGAATTAGAAGACACTTCCCAGTTGGACTAATCTGGATTATGAGGAAAGTATCAGATGTTATTCCAGAAGGGCTGGAGAAAGAGTAAATATCAGTATTTTAAACCTGTCTGAAAAATGGATAATATAATCTCGTGAGAGATATTTTAAATAATACACACTGGTCCCTGCCGCATGGCAGGGAAAAGGACGGTTGAACTGCAGCTAATCTGAGCCGCATCACAGTTGAGACGCCGCGGCGGGATCTCACGGATCCCCCGAGCCGCGGCACCGTCGCTCCCCGGCATGATCAGTTGCTGGGGAGAATGCGACGGTGGGAAGGGGAGCCTGGCGAACTGCACATGCTCACACATGCGCAGTTCGGCCAGGAGCTGGCGATCCCACGGCCGCACTTGCCGCGGCCCAATCGAAGGAACCACCCAGGTAGGTGGTTGTTTTTTGGTGCGCTGTATGGGCGGGATGGGAAGGATCGGAGACGGTAGCACGACGTTCCCCAGATGTTGCTGTGGGATCGCGCCCGTTTGCTCCAGCCCCGATCCGTCCTTCTCCCGGCCCAAACGGCTCGTATGAACAGGGCCACTGATTTTGTGTGTTAGCTGAGTAACTAGGAGGATCAGACTGTTAACCTGAAAGTAATTTCCTTAGATGTATTTTTGATTGGTCTAGGAAGCAGCACTTGATCTTGTATCATCTTTTGCTTTTTTGTTGATTGTTTCAGTGCTCTGGCACAATCAGGTAAGTGTTTTCTATCTCCTCATGAGCGTGAAACTTTAGGGTATACTGAAAATATTGTTCATGTGCCAAAAAGGCAAAAAAAGAGACATTTCTAATGAAATCTTCTAAATTACCCACCAAAAAGTGGTTAAATAAAGTCTCAGTACAGAAAATAGAACCTTGTACAATGGTGTCCATTATGGTGTAAGAGTTTCTTTAGGCATTTTGTAAGTGATATTGGAAAGATTATCTTAAAAACTTTCCCTAAGTGCTGATAATGCACAGGGAGGTTTATGTCTTTATTACTTGCTGACAATGTGGTAATATCACTACATAAATTCACTTTGACTCCCAATTAAACTTCTGAAAAGCAGCTAGGTTTGTCCTTTAGGAAGACAGAACATCAGTGTGTATACAGTGTATCTCAGAATGACAAATGCACGAAACTAGTTACTAGTTACGAAAATGTAACATCTATTAACAAAGTGCCATATGGCACTGGCACCACTTTAGGTGTTTTTTATGAAGCTCTGTATGTGTATCTGAAGAAGCATCTTAGCTGTAAAACAACAACACGTTTCTGCTTCTGCAGATCTGTGTCTCAAATGACCCATAGTGCTCAAACAGTGATGAAAATTATTTGGAAGTGTGTCGTCCAGGGTTGCATTTTGACGAACCCTTGTTCCCATTGAGCTGTGTGCTGGGAAAATTTGTGTGACATTTCTATGAAACTCCTCGGCTTCAGAGAGGGTTCTGGGGCATGTTCTTGCTTGCCTTACAGGTCTATTCTTCCCTGTGCACAACAGAGTCACGGAGGAGTTCATGTTGGTCTGTTAAGGCTCACCACTGGAGCCTCTGTTGGGATATATCACTGTACACAAGACACTAGGAGTTGTGTGAATGGAGCCCCTGGATAGCAATGGGGCTGACAGCAGCCATTTCAGGTTTGGAAAATGGTGCAGGGCAAAAGACTTATTGGTTTTATTTCGTTTCTTTATATCCTGCCCTCCTTGTAAGCTGGGCTCAGGGCAGTTTACAAGGTCACATAAAATATAGTAACAGACAGAGCTCTTTTTGTAGAAAACCCCCAGCAGGAACTCATTAGCATAATAGGCTACACCCAACAGCAGAAACACATTAGCATATTAGGCCACACCCCTGAGAGCACCGCTCATTAGCACATTAGGCCACACCCCATGTTACCAGAAGTGTGGTCATCCAGCCACACCCACATTTCCCTTCTTATTCTGTTTACCTTGTTTGTTGTCAAAACCCAGGGCTTTTTTTGTAGCAGGAACTCCTTTGCATATTAGGCCACACACCCCTAATGTAGCCAATCCTAATGAGTTCCTGCTGTTGGGTGTGGCCTATTATGCTAATGAGTTCCTGCTGGGCGTGGCCAACTCGGGAGCCAGCCGGAACTCCGTTCCTGTGCGTTCCTGCCCAAAAATAGCCCTGGTAACAGAGAAACAATATATAAAATTCAATCAATTACATTTTAAAGCTCCCCTCACCTCATGCTGTGGTCCCGGTTGGAACTGGACCTCTCTTAACCAATGCTCCCTCTAAGCTGTGGAGTCTTGTGAGCAAAAAATTCTACTTCATGAGCTACTGGCATTAAAGTTGTGAGTGAACGATTTGGCTACTGCATGAATTAGTTTGCTCTGGAGCCATCCTTCCGTAGCTAAGACAAAAATGTGTGAGCTGGAGGCTAAAAAACTGTGAGTTAGCTCACACTAACTCGGCTTAGTGGGAACACTGCTCTTAACTGACGTTTAGAGGGATAAAAATCTAGAAGCTCCATTTACAGAAAACCAATCATCTCATCTTGAAACTTAGGGTGTCAATAGAATAGAGGGAGAACTATGCTCTTTGCCAATTGGGTGCCATTGTTTTTAAAAATGGCTGCACCCAACCATTGACTTGATTCTCTCATTGAAAATAATGGTCCTGAAATTCCAGATCCCCCCCCAGTGAATTTGTATTTCAAAGTACTATCCTAAGATCAGCAATAAATGGTAAAGCCATCCTCCCTGAGTCCTGGATCCAAAATTATAAATTCTTCTCAGAAAACTCCTCTAGACAGTGTTGCCCTTGTGAGGGTTACACATGTGGGGTATCTCTCTGAGCCTATGGAAAACCCTATGCCTACATTACTCAGAGATACACTTCTTGCCTTAGTTCATCCTTACTCTGAGGCCAAGCAAGGGTGGGTGAAACCTCAATATATATAGCCACAGTTTATGGCATAAGTGTATGTGACATTCATGCCTCCATATCTTTCCTAAAGGGGAGGGGGGGAGGGCTTACCTCATCATAGGCCTTGAAGTGTATCTCTCTGTTCTGGCTATTTGAGTAAAGAAGATGAGGCCTGTGTTGTGTCACACAGATTATCTCTCAGACAAGTTTAAGAACTCTGAAGAAGGCGTAGCTCCTCTAAAAGCTTTTGAGAGCCAGTTTGGTGTCATGGTTAAGAGCGGTGAACTCTAATCTGGAGAACAGGGATTGATTCCTCAGTCCTCCACATGAAGCTAGCTGGGTGACCTTGGGTCAGTCAGAGCTCTCTCAGAGCTCTCTTAGCCCCACCTACTACACAGGGTGTCTGTTGTGCGGAGAGGAAGGGAAGGTGATTGTAAACTGCTCTGAGACTCCTTCAGGTAGTGAATGGCGGGGTATAAAATCAACTCCTCCTCCCTTCGTTTCCTACTTGGGACTCCCCCTCTAACTACTCTATATGACTGCCTATGCCATTGGAGGACATTGAAGAAGAGCGACAAATCTCTCTTCTCAGGCTGACAGCTATTCACAAAATCATGGCCAGCTTCTGCAATACAGTAGATTACGTATCTTCACCCCTTTGTTGCTGTGGTAGGCCTGTTTGTGGTTACAAGATGCCTGGCCAAGCTTCTCCTAGTCCAGCCAAGTACATGTTTAGCTGGGGTGGCAGTTCTGCAGGGCCAAGAGTCATATTTCATAGTGCATCCTGACTGTGGTATTACTACCTGCACGACACCCTAGAAATTAGGTCTATTACCTGTATAGGTGGGAAAGGAGAGGTGAGGACATGGGATTCTGTAAGTGCCACCTCCGTTTTTGTGTCCATAATGACCAGAAGAAGTCAAAGGACACTCTCAGAGGGATGTCTCTGGTTAGGATTGGGTTGCCAGGTCCCCCTTTGGCCCCTAGTTTGGTGTAGTGGTTGAGTGCGCGGACTCTAATCTGGGAGAACCGGGCTTGATTCCCCACTCCTCCACTTGCACCTGGCTGGATGACCTTGGGCAAGCTGTAGTTCTGATAAGAGCTGTTCTTGAAAAAGAGCAGTTTCTGTCAGAGCTCTCTCAGCCCCACCCATCTTACAGGGTGTCTGTTGTGGGCAGGCGAAGGGAAAGGAGTTTGTAAGCTGCTCTGAGACACCTTTGGGTAGTGAAGGGCGGGGTATAAATCCAGTCTCTTCTTCTTCTTCTGGTGGGGGAAAGGAGGGGTAAGGTTGCCAGATCCAGGTTGGGAAACACCTGGAGATATGGGGATGGGTTCTGGGGAGGATAGGAACCTTGGTGGCTACAATGCCATGGAGTCTGCCATCCAAAACATCCATTTTCTCCAGAGGAACTGATCTCTGTAGTCTGGAGATGAGCTGTAATTTCAGGGGATCCCCAGATCCCACCTGGAGGCTGGCATCCTTAGATCCCACCTGGAGGCTTAGCCATCATATGGAAGGCACCTTTCTTGACTCCCTCCTTCCACTGTTACTACTGTGGTGACTGCGCCCTGTTTCTACTGCAGTTCCTCTTGTGACCGCGCTGATTCTGTGAATATCATCAGTCAGTATTGTTCTTCCTCATCCCTACTTAAATCACTTGGAAGGCCAGGCTGCATTTGGGACTGGCAGTGTCGGCTCTTGTCCTAGTTGTAGTGCCATCTACATGTCCCTCACCGACCAGTGACTCCGCAGCTGGCTCAGCTAGTCTTACGGTAATGATATCATATTCTGTGGCGGATGGCCAGCTAGAGTCACTTCTGTGCTTTTAGCGATGCCAGCTGCATCAGCTGGCTCTTCTCATGAGATTTGAAAATGCTGCAGATGAGAGATATAATTAGTTCAGTCTATTATATTCTAGCTCCAGTAATAACTACTCTCAGGGACTGAATGGGAACGGAGGACTGGACTATGGATGATAAGCAGTTCCTCAGTTTATAGAATGTCCTGTCTACAAATATGTGTTTATATTGGAATTTAGGGATTGAGGCCCTATTTATGGATTTGTGGATTGAGTCCACAAGATTTTGGAGCCTTGGACCCAGTCACTTGGGTTTAACTGGTTTGTGGGTTGTTGTCTGTACTAGCCAAAAGAGATCGACCCACTGATTTAAATGTGGAAATTATGTGGAACACTATTTACTTAGTCCTCCAGCTATAGCTATCTTCACTTGGGAACTACAGCTCCGTGTGGATGTTCATTTGGTTATTTTTGTATGCATGTGTGTTTCTGATGTGTGGGGGTATTGCAACAGGCCCTCTGCCTACCCAATGCTTCACGTTCCATGGATGAATTGGGGCTTACATATGTAGGTCCCCTTCGTGCGGTTTGTATATCCATTCTGATGTACTGATCACATGATTTGCGCCTTTGGACATGGGGCCCTATACCGATGATCTAAGTAGTGCACAGACGGTTGGGTACATGGGGATGGAGGGTCCTGAGGAACAAATATGATCTCTTCTCTCATTGCATGTAGCGGATACTGGTATAGGGCTGGGGCTGTTTTAAGACACAGGGAGGGGAAAACAAACCTGACCCAAAAACTGGAATCAAGAACCAAAAAGGTGAGAAGAAAGTCTAATGAAGGGCCAATATTAAAAACCTAGTTTAAAACCTATAATATACAAAAATACAAGTATTTATTAGAAAGACAGTTAAAAACATACATAAGGGCCCAATGAAAGCCTTGTAAAAAAAGTATAGCCTAAAACACAAGGGCCAATGCACATGATCTGATGTGTTTCTGCCCTATTGGGGCCTTCTTCAGAGGTCAAACAATATTGAGGAACACATAACTTAAATACACATTGCAATAAGATAACCAATAAGTGAATATTGGACCATGAAGAGGAAGGCCGTAGAGAAAAGATATAAAAAGAATATTGAATATGAATAATCAAATATTTTTTTAACTTACAATGTGATAACAATGGCTATATTTCTTACTTAAGCAGCAAGATCTAAAGACACATGACAAAGATGTTTGTGAGGCCTCAAAAGGTGAAAGTCATGTGTCTTGGTGCCAAATGCACAGCTGCTGAATTAGAACATCTAAAAGATAAGATATGTATAAAAAGCTAATGCAGTAAATAAAAGCCAATATTATAGCAATGATAAAACATCAATGGTATACACATTACCTTCCTATTTAGGTCCAAAAAGCACCTGTGTGGCTATCAAAGTCAGAGCTAGAGTGTCCTCAAGCAAATAGCAGTGCTATTGAGTAGGTGTGGTCAAGGGCGTAGACTTTCCAATTTCCCGTGGGGGGCTGGGGCTGGGCCAGAGGCATTGCTAAGTCATTAAAAGAACTGGGACCCAATGACATAATAGGGAGGAGCTAGTGACATCACAGGCATGGTCACTATCTATGGAGGTGGACCCATGTGGGATTTAGGGATGGGCTCCCCAGAAATTTAGGGAGGCCTGGGCTAACCCCAGGAACAGTTGCCTTCTTAGTACACTGCTTAGAAACTTAGAAAGCCCCACACACACCCCACACTGGAATAAGAACATAATATCAGGCCATACCACATTGCAATAAAGCCCCTACAACTGTATACAGAAATACTGAGCTTCCCTACCATTTGCCACAACTAGCCCACCACACAACCAGGATCAAGACTCCTAAGTGGACCAACAGACAGGCATACACTCATTTGAGAAACTGAGTATTACATTACAACACCTCTGGAACATTACAGATCAGTAGAGGCAGCACTGCACAGTGGTCAGAGTTGCAGATTGATGTGGGGAGACCCAGGTTTGTATTCTCACTCTGCTGGCTGAGTGACCCCGGGCCAAATCTCCCCTTCTCTACCTAACCTACCCCACAGGGTTGTTGTGAGGGTAACACACACACAATTTTTAAAAAGGTGTTCAAAAGTTGGAACTATTGGAAGGGGAAGGACTTGCCTGGGGCACCACTGGATCTAGGGCTGGTCCTGCATACATGCAGCTGGGATGAATCTGAATTAGCGTTACAGAGTGCTCAGGGGTAAAATCTGTAGGGGCTTGCTACATGTCCCCACCCCCTGGCCTCCTCTCAGGGCCGGCCCCAGTTTTTTAGCACACTAGGCTGCAACAAACTTTGCAACAAAATCTGAAACACTATGTACAACAAATACTTTTCAGCAAACTAAATCCTGGCTTGAGTCCAGTGGCACCTTTAAGATCAACAGATGAGCTTTTTTGTGCACAAACACTCTTCTTTAGATACAATGAAATATA
>NW_015168787.1:50677-52245 GCF_001447785.1 Gekko japonicus
ATGTGACGCTCCGCGTTACCCTGGCAACGGGACCCAAACAGCCCCGTTGCCAGAGTAACGCGGAGCGTCACATCCTGGCGACGGCGGGTGCAGCGCGCACAGCCGTCCCCCGCGGCACGCATCCTGCCAGGAAATAGATTTCCCCCGCCGCCGTTTGGTAAGCCTACCCGGGGGGGGGGGGAGGCTGTGAGACACTGGAAACAATGGGGGCACATTCTTTGGGGGGCTGTAACTTGGATCATGTAAATCCAATCATCACAAAACATGGCAGGTAGGTAGAGGAGAGTCAGCCAGATATCCCCTGTGAGTTTGGTGTCTCTTGCACAGGATCTGTTCTATACACTCTTGAACCGGCACCTGTCATTTCCTGGGGGCACCTTCTTTGGGGAGTCATAACTCAGACCCTGTAAATCCAATCCTCACCAGGCTTTGAGAGCTGGTAGAGGAGAGTCAGCTGGAGAACTTCTTTGAATTTTGTTTATCTAGTATGCTGGGGGGTGGGACATTCTACTGCATCACGAACTTTACAAACTAAACAGTTTGTGTAGCATCAAAAAGTCTGTGATGGTCTGTGGTTTGGCAACCCTGCAAACCATGAACCACACACCGAACTGCGTTTTCCTGGTTCGTGCTCTTCCCTAATCACCCTTTGTTGTATAGCATTTCATCCATCTACAAAACTGTGGGACCTAGTGTCTGCCACAGCCATCAAGGCAGGAGTGGAAGTTAGGTTGTCATTGATTCCTTGACATTGGTCTTTGAGACAACCATGGTATGAGTAAGGAAATGGCTACAATGAATTCACCAGTGGCATGGACTACTGTGCCCTTTTGTGGTGCTTGCAATTGTTATGATTTTGAGTAATCTTAAAGATCTTTTGACCAAAGATCAGCAGAGGAATGGCTGAAATTGCTCTAGAGGTGGGTTACAGAATAAAGTAAAGCACATGCAACTTTAACAGGGACAATATTCTGGTCACATATTTTGTTCCACACTGGATAAGGTCCAGCTACAACATCATCATGGTGTTGGGAGAGCAATCTCCTTCCATACAACCCTAGCTATGCCTCTGACCACCAACTTAGAGGCTCAAATCCATCTAAGGCAAGAGGAAACCAAACTTATTTAGTCTGGGGAAAGCTGACCCCAAGTGTCTTCCCTTGCCTCTCTGAGCCTGCCCAGATAGTCAATGTCCCTGTCAATGAGACACATCCCTGTAGACACAGCGGCACACTGATGAATACCAATGTGCATAAAGAAAAGGACATTTAGAAAACTAAGCAGCGATGAGAAGGAGAAGAGCAAGTGTTCTGCCAGTTAAAAATGGCAGACGCTTTCTGCTTTCCCCTCTCAAAGTGACACTTCGTTGCAGAGCCCATCCTTTGGTCTACAGAGTATCTTTTGACTTTCTATTTTGTGTTTGATCTTTTTTCTGTAAAGCACCTAGATATGAGCCAGGGCCTGCCAGCCTTTGCTGCATTTATAGCATTCCCCTGTTCTGCCAAGAGAAAGTACTAAATAATGTGTTAATAGAAGCCGCATTGAGAACCTTTCAGGTGCCATAGCAA
>NW_015168787.1:52302-64099 GCF_001447785.1 Gekko japonicus
CCTAATGGATTCTTTCACTTAGCTATGTTCATTATCAGTCTCAGAAATAATCAGGTGCATGTTCACACTGTGAATGCAATTCCTCCACAGAGTCATTCCTTTATCTTGGGTGTAGACAGGGAAGGATCTTTGCATTGGAATATAGGCAATAACTTCTGATGTCAATGTTTGCTGTGATGAATAGCTGTGAACATGCATGGATATCTATCTATCTATCTATCTATCTATCTATCTATCTATCTATCTATCTATCTATCTATCTATCTATCTATCATCGATACGTTTTGCCATCAAGTTGCAGCCAACTTTCAGGAACCCTATATGGTTTTCAAGGCAAGAGACATTCAGAGATGGTTTGGCATTGCCTGCCTCAGCGTCATGACCCTGGTATTCCTTGGTGGTCTCCCATCCAAATACTGACCAGGGCCAACTCTGCTTAGCATCTGAGATCTGACTAGCACAGGCTAGCCTGGGCTATACAGGTCAGGTCTGTCTGTCTATCTGTCTGTCTGTGTCTGATTCTGCATTGGCTTTTCCCTCCGTTGTTTTACCAAACCCACATTGTAACAGAAATTCCCCTCTTCATGGCATGCTGCTTTCACTTCCTTTGATCATTGGATTTAATTGTAGCCTCCACACTTTCCTTTTCTTTGATCATTGGATTTTGTTGTACCTTCTGCATAGATTTATGGCCGTTTTATGGTTGTTCAGGGGTGACTTTGCAGTCAGTACGGCTTTGCCCTGAGGTATTCGAATGTGATTTTGAGCTGCACTTTTCCCTCCCAGTTGAGAAAATGTGGAGTGAATGCTAGATCCAGAATTAGCCTTTATCCATCCATCCATCCATCCATCCATCCATCCATCCATCCATCCATCCATCCATCCATGGCAATAGCCAAGTGGTTAGGGTGGCCAACCTCCAGGTAGGGCCCAGGAATCTCATGGAATCACAACTGCTCTAGAGATGTCAGCAATCAGTTCCCCTGAAGAAAATGGCTGCTTTGGAGGGTGGACTCTGTAGCATTATAAACAAGCTGAAGTTACTCCCCTCCCCAAATCCCATCTTCCCCAGGATCCACCCCCAAATCTCTAGGAATTTCTCAGCCTGGAGCTGGTAACCCTAGTTCTGGACGTTTGAAAGGAAACCACATGTGATCTCAAACTTGAGAATTGTAAACCCTCTTCTCTGTTATTCTTTTATTGCATAGAAGATCCTAAGTAACACTCAAGATCTGGTGAGAGATGTAAAAGTGATGGCACCGCTTGGGAAAAGTGGTCATAATGTTATTGAGTTCAACATTTGTATAAATAGGGAATTGGCCAAAAAGACTGACACAACCACTTTTAACTTTAAAAGGGGTAACTTCTCTGATATGAGGGGACATGTGGGGAGGAAACTGAAAGGAAAAGTAGAAAGGGTCAAAACCATTGGGGAAGCTTGGAAACTATTTAAAACTAAGATCCTAGAAGCTCAAAAAATATATATTCGGCAGGTTAGGAAAGGCACAAACAGGTATAGGAAAAAGCCTGCATGGTTAACAAACAGAGTAATGGAAGCTGTAAAAAGTAAAAAGAATTCCTTTAAGCAGTGGAAAGCTAGTCACAGTGAGGCTGATAAAACGGAACACAGGCTATGGCAAATAAAATGCAAGTCTGAGGTCAGGCAGGCAAAAAGGGAATATGAGGAGCATATAGCAAAAAACGTAAAAACCAACAATAAAACTTTCTTCAAATACATTAGAAACAGGAAACCAGCCAGGGAGGCAGTGGGGCCCTTGGACGACCAAGGGGTAAAAGGAGTATTGAAGGATGATAGGGAAATGGCTGAGAAGCTAAACGCATTTTTTGCCTCCGTCTTCACTGTGGAAGATGAGAAGTGCTTGCCCACTCCAGAACCACTGATTTCAGGAGGGGTGTTGGAAGACCTGAGTCAGATTGAGGTGACGAGAGAGGAGGTCCTAAAACTGATAGACAACTTAAAAACTGAAAAATCACCAGGCCCAGATGGCATACATCCGAGAGTTCTGAAAGAACTCAAATGTGAACTTGTAGATCTCCTGACAAAGATATGTAATCTTTCCTTAAAATCTGCCTCCATTCCTGAGGATTGGAAGGTAGCAAATGTCACTCCCATCTTTAAAAAGGGTTCCAGAGGAGATCCGGGAAATTACAGGCCAGTCAGTCTGACGTCGATACCGGGTAAATTGGTGGAAACCATTATTAAGGAAAGAATTAGTAGGCACATAGATGAACAAAACCTATTGAGGCAGACTCAGCACGGTTTCTGTAAGGGAAGATCTTGTCTCACTAACCTGTTAGTGTTCTTTGAGGGGGTGAACAAACATGTGGACAAGGGGGATCCAATAGATATTATTTACCTTGACTTCCAGAAAGCTTTTGATAAAGTTCCTCATCAAAGGCTCCTAAGTAAGCTCAAAAATCATGGGATAGAAGGACAAGTCCTTTTATGGATCAAAAACTGGCTAGTTCATAGAAAACAGAGAGTGAGTGTAGGTGGGCAATTTTCTCAGTGGAGGGTGGTAAGCAGTGGGGTACCGCAGGGATCAGTACTTGGTCCACTGCTTTTTAACTTGTTCATTAATGATTTGGAGATGGGAGTAAGCAGTGAAGTGGCTAAATTTGCGGATGATACAAAGTTGTTCAGGGTGGTGAAAACCAGTGAGGATTGTGAGGCACTCCAAGGGGATCTGTCAAGGATGGGCGAGTGGGCGTCAACATCCCTATATAAATCAATGGTGCAACCTCATCTGGAATACTGTGTACAGTTCTGGTCACCACACCTTAAAAAGGATATTATAGCTTTGGAAAAAGCGCAGAAAAGGGCAACACGAATGATAAAAGGGTTGGAACACTTTCCCTATGAGGAAAGGTTAAAGCGCTTAGGGCTCTTTAGCTTGGAGAAACGACGACTGAGGGGAGACATGATCGAGGTTTATGAGATTATGCATGAGATAGAGCAGGTAGAGAAAGAGGTACTTTTCTCCCTTTCTCACAATACAAGAACTCGTGGGCACTCAATGAAATTGCTGAGTGGTCGGGTTAGAATGAATAAAAGGAAGTACTTCTTCACCCAAAGAGTGATTAACACTTGGAATTCACTGCCACAGGAAGTGGTGGCGGCTATAAGCATGGATGGCTTCAAAAGGGAATTAGATAAGCATATGGAGCAGAGGTCCATCAGTGGCTATTAGCCACAAGGTATAGATAGGGGCTCTGGGGCAAGTGATGCTCTGTCTTCTTGGTGCTTGGGGGGGGGTCAACAGTGGGATGGCTTCTAATGTCCTGGCCCCACTGGTGGACCTCCTGATAGCACCTGGTATTTCTGGCCACTGTGTGACACAGAGTGTTGGACTGGATGGGCCTTTGGCCTGATCCAACATTGGCGTCTCTTATGTTCTGAAGATCAGCAGAGGTGGTGAATGGCCAGTCTTCTTTTTAACCTCTTCCAGCTATCGTGGGAGAGCCATGGTTTTCACATTATAATTTTCATTTTGTTTTACTGGCAGAAATGGTTTGGTTCTTTACTGGGTCACATTGATCTGAAGGCCTGGGAAAGTGGTGAGGGGTATTATAGAAAATCCTATTCAGAAACAGTCATTATTATCACAGGGGTGCTCATTTGTTTTTGTTACCGTACATAGCGACATTTGCCGAAGCTGAAGCACGGGCATCGTACATACAGCAAACATGTATTTTGTTTACCAAAACTGTGTATACATCTTCACAATCTAGATAACTTTTCAGATATGGTAATAAAGAAAGACTTAACCAACAATGATCACATCAGTTCTTGCTGATGCTGAAGTCAAGGATCTGGCACAAAACATATTCTTTCCAACACAGATGCTCATTTTCCTCCCTCAGACTTTTTTCCTCAGACTCCAGTGGTAAATACAAATTAGTTGCTGCTATAGTGGGTTAGTTCTCTTTGCTTCTCCAAGGCCACTGTAGCTTCAAACAGACGAAAGATCCGTGAGTGACTCATCCCAGTATCTTTTCAGGTTTAATTACATCTGCTCAAAGAGCAAGGAAGGGGTATAATTCACCCACACACTGTTACACAAATTAAAAGTCAGGGGCCCTGCACAGTTATAGCCATTTAAAGAAATCAAAGGGTACCCATATTTTAAGGGGGGGGGACTAATAACAGCACGGGAGGCCTGTACTACTCCAGACAGAGGTGTATCTCCATTTCAAATATCAAGTTATAGCACTTTTTGGGTTGTTTTGGAGCATCCATTCAATGTTGCAGTCCAGTCGTGTTTCAATCATCCTGTCCCTGTCCTCAGTATACTTCTTCCCAAACCTGCTTTCCCCCCAATCTTTTGGACATCCCTGAAGTCCAAGTGTGTCATCAGGTGATCTCTGGACAGGAAAGTGCACATTATCCAAGGTTCTGCTTCCATCAATGCCACTTTCCTTTCCTCAGCACCTCATAGCTGGTATTTACTCTCAGGGCCGGCCCGTCATAGACAAAATGTAGGCAGTTGCCTATGGTGGTGGATTGACAAGGGCGCCGTTCTGGCCGCCCTGCCACCTGCCTTCCCCTCCCCTCCCCTCCCTCATGGCACAGCAAGTCCTCAGCTGAGAAGTTGAGGCACCTTGTCGTTGATCAGCCAGGACGCACAGCTGGAGCAGCGTGGCGAACAGTGAGCGCCTCCTCATGCCAGCGGCTCCTCCAGCCTGGCTGCTGCTCGCTCCCTCGGCCCACCCGCTGTGGCTCCGGTGCCTGCCCCCGGCCCACCCCTCGACAGCGGCAGACCCCGCCTCTCTCGCACAAGCCTTTGTCCTTGGCCAGGCGCTGCCTCCGTGCTTGGTGCCTGCCAGCGGTGCTTGCTCTGCACTTCTTTCCAAACCATCTTTGGAGGCCGCCCGGACTGTGATCTGCGCCCAAAGCTACTTGGGGCTGCCCTTCCTCCACACCTATTCTTTTCTCCTTTATGAACCTCCCCCCTCCGTCTTTTTGCAGAGACCGGCGTTTCGCTTCCCACATGCTGAAGCTTTTCTCCCTGGCCGTGGCAAGCGGCGGCTTGAGCCTGCATCCCTTATTCAGGGAGGAACCGCTGCTGCTGCCGCTCTAAACAACTTTGGCAATGTCCCCCGGCCTTGGGGGGGTGCCATGCAAGAAGAGGGGGTGCCAGAAATTGGGGGGCGCACAGGGGGCACCAGAAGGTATCCTCACCTAGTGTGTGTGTGGGGGGAAACCTTGGGCCGGTAAATTACTCTGTCATACCACCGATGGACTTTTTTGGGCTTTTCAAAAAGCAGTAATTGATAGAATGCTGTACTGTTATAGTATCATAATGATCTACTAGGTCCTTTGAATTTTTGACTTTCATTTGCTAAAGAATGTCTGTAGTCCTTTTTGTAGCATATGTTCACCTTTCTCTTTATATCTCTGCAACAAAAAGGGCTGGAGACTTTTTTAAAAAGATGAAAACCAGGAATTCAGGGGGGGGGGGACTAGGAGAGTGTGGCAATAGATCAGTGGGACTCAAATTCGTGGATTTCAGAGAGCCAGATTAGCAGTTACCATCGACCAAAAGAGCAACTCTGGGCCCTATGCACAACACCAAACATGCACATACAATAATAAGTGAAATAGGCATTACAAGTAAATATATAACCATAACCTTATAAATTACCAGCATACTTCTGAGTGTATAGGGCTGTCTTTCCTCTCCATGGCTGAATCTTATCCAACCCTTGGTTCCCTGGAGTGAGATGAAGGGCTTCCTTCTCTGCATTCTCAACCTCTCCTCAGCCTGAGAAACAGCAGCTCAGGCAATAGCATAAGTTTCCAAGGCTCCTGGAGGTAAGCAAGCTGGTTGTGGAAAACTGGGGGGTAAAAGCATACACATCCCTTTGAGCAGTTTGGTCTTTTCCTGGGGGGCTGCTGTAGTGGTCTTCTCTGGGGTCAGTGTTTGTGGCAAAAAATATGAGGACATTCAGGAACCAGAATTTGAAGTACTGAGTCAGTGTATTAGCTGCACAGGTTCAGTCTCCTAACAGTGAGAAAAACGCCCACTCCCTGCATACTCCCTGCATACAAGCCTTTTAACTACTTCATACTAGGATATAATTTAAGCGAAAGCTGGTTGGATTTTGCTGTTACTGGGGCGCATGTTAGCTTTTAAACGGGCTGAACTTTATCTTCTGGACAGTCAGTCATTTGAGTTACATTTGAAGCTCCTTACTCAAGCCTGAAAACATCTTTTTTAAACTGCATAAATCAGGCCAAGACCAGTTCCCGTATCAGTCACTGAATTCCTTCTCCTCCTACCTCCCTGAAAATGTGACAGTCTCTTTCAGGTGCTGGGATGAGGGTACAGAAACATCAGAGATGGTGTGTGTGTGTGTGTGTGGGGCTATTGGATAGGTTTGCCACCCTCCAAGTGGCCTGGTGATCTCACGCTATTACAATTTATCTCCAGATGACCAAGATCAGCTCCCCGGGAGAAAAATGGCTGCTTTGGAAGGTGGACTCTATGCCATTATAACCTGCGAATGTTCCACTCCTCTAAACCCCACCCTCCCTAGGCTCCACCCCCAAATCTCCAGGTATTTCCCAACCCAGATCTGGCAACCTTTGCTGCTGGAGAGGACAGGCCCTTAACTTCTTTCCTTGCCATGAGGCCTGCAGCTCTCTCTTTACCCATCCCCCCCCCCATGGCAGCAACTGTTTCAAGGAGAGAACCACTTGCAAATGATGGGGCAATGGCCTTGCTCATATTTCTGGCACATTAGGTAGGTGCTCATTTGGAAGCATTGCCTAGAAAGAAGCACAGGTGGCATGCCAAAGATCCACATGTGACTCCTGAGCCACTGAGTATCACAGCAACATAACATTTAGGGTTGCCAAGTGTATCTTCGCCGGGAGCAGGGGGCTCCCGGCTGGTGTCTTGTGTGCGCACGTGAAGTGCACGCGCGCCACACACACATCACCCGGAAGTGACGGGAGGACACCAGGCACGCTGGGGGTGGGGCCACGGCCATACAAGGGAAAACCATAGAGTTTTCACACCCCCGGCGTGCCCAGCGTGCCCGCGTCACTTACGGGTGATGCGCACGTCAAGGTGGAGTTCCCCCCGGGGCCCGATCTGGCCCGGGGGGGCTTGGGATCCCTAATAACATTATAATGTTAGAATGTTACTGCAATCTAGTATTTGCAATTTTTTAAAAAAACTTCCCCCAAACCTGCACTGGAGCCCCACCCCCTTTCTTAAAGGCACAATCCCACAAGATTTCCCCCTGAAAACCTTTTTTTTTTTGCCTTTTAAAAACATTTTTAAAAGGTGCACACTCCCACGGCAAGCCACATGCCTACAGCACAGCCCAGAGTCAAGGCAGCAGAGAGAAGGGCTCTCCCTGCCTCGGCTGTTCTGTCTCCACCTGCAGTGTCTACATTTGCCACAGCCATGAGAGCTACACAGAGAATTGTCAGTGTGGTGAAGCAGCCCTGATTTCAGTTGGTGAAACTGAGCAGGGACAGGAGGATTAACCGCCCTCCCCCCCTCCCACGTAGGATCACAGTCCAAATCAAGGCTGTGCATCAGTTTAATGAAACAGGTACGCTACTGGAAGAATAAATGGTTCCCCCTCAGTCTGGAGGTGGCCATGAAAACCTATGTGTTGAGAGGTGACTCAGAGCTGGCTGAGGATGTTCTCCCAGGTAATGAGAAGGTTGATACATGGAGGTAGCTTTGTAATAACCATATTTACACCAAACTCTGGTTTCCCAGCGGTGGGATATTTCCCTTTAAAGGTTTCTTTTGACAGGCATGCTGGATGTGAAGACATTTTGCTGCGAGTAGATTTACATGGTTCAGTGGTTAGTTTTGCTTCCAGATGCTCTGTTGGGAGTTTCACTTTTATGCCAGGTCTTGTTTTAAGCTTGTTGGATGTCAAAATAATAGTAACGGTAGTATATTAAGAAATATATCCCAGTTCATCTTCATTTTCCTTTAATATTGGCAGTTTGGGCTAGAGCCAAAGCTCAGCAGAGTCAAAAGGGGGAAATATCCCATTGCTTTGAGATCTGGCCTTACAGGACATTGTGACACAAGGCTTTTGATCCCTGCTCCTATCTGTTATTACTGGTAACTCTAGGTGAGACATTTAGTTTTATGGTATCATTTATATTTGACTTTTGGCGCCTTGATTCGAATGACAGGATCCATCAGCCACAAAAAGGACTGGCATTTTCTTTTCTGTTTTTCTCAGCTCTGAGGATTCAGGAGGTATTCGAAGTGTTCCTTTAGTGTAACCACCACTCTCTGAAGTAGGTTAGGATAAGGCCAAGTGTAATTTACCCATGGCCGAATTTGTGTATGTGTGTGTTTAATGCCGTCAAGTTGCTTCTGATTTGTGGCAACCCTATGAATGAACATTCTCCAAAACAGCCTGTTATCAACAGCCTCGCTCAAGTGTTGCAAACAGAGGGCTCTGGCTTCTTTGATTATGGCTGTGATCAGATGAGCTGTTTGGTCTGGTGTCATTGCTGTTTCCTTCTGGGTTTAAAATGCACAATCAGACAGCAACATCTGTCTCCCATTCCCCAGTCGTCAGCAACCCATTCTCACCAGTCTTCGAATCGAAGTTATTTGACACCAGGGAAAGTTTGATCCTTCCTGGTGTCAGTGGTCTCACCCTGCATCTCCAGAAGTCTGATCAATCCATTGTACTCTCAAGCCATTTGGGGAGACTGAACGTTCCCTTCCAAGCTGGGGCTTTAAAAAAAAAAAGGAGTTAGTGAGGTGTGCATAACTGCATATTCGCACCATGGCTACCAAACGCCACGTTATGTGTTTATTTTTACAGACATTTTAGAGACACCTCTCTCTCTCTCTCTCTCTCTCTCTCTCTCTCTCTCTCTCTCACACACACACACACACACACACACACACACACACACACAAAGAGGAGCTTTCCCAAGCTGCCTGACCGCCCCACTCCGTGGCTGCCGCATCTGATTGATCAACCACAGAGTGAGTGCACGGTGAAGCGGGTTAAGGGTAAGATGTCTGATCAAAACTTTCCATCACAAAAAAACCTGGACTAATTAGAGGTGGGGCCAAATTGTGCTAAGCCTGTTGTCTGACCGCAGCCTGAGTCAACCCATCTCAAGTTGGGTCTTCCTCTTTACCTGCTGCCTTCAACTTTTCCTATCATGCTTGTCTTTTCCAGTGAGTCATGTCTTCTCGTAATGTGACCAAAGTATGATTGCCTCAGTTTAGTCTTTTTTTTTTTTTTGGCCAACTTACATTACCATAATTGAGTAGGAATTTGAATGGAGAACTCCCAGGATTAGCCATTGAATGTGAAGGGCTACTTTTTTATACAACTGGTTGTTCACTTGACTAGTCTGAAAGAGTCAGGGCATTGTTCACATCAGCAGTGGCAAGAATTGGAAATCAATATAATTGTATTCAAATTATGCAGTATGGTTACCTGCTGATTTTATGTTTGGAAACTGATCATAAATGCACTTATCTGTATTTATCTGTCACTTATCTGTCACTGGACATCACCAGTTGTAATTTTGGGAGACTTCCAGGCCCCACTTGATAGATACTGGTCCAACAGTATAAGGCAGCTTCTTGTGAGTTCCTGGGTCCAGTCCTCAAATCACTGACTGCAGACTGTTGGGAACCAGTGTGGTATAGTGGTTAGGCTGTCAGACAAGGATCTGGGAGACCCACATTCAAGTCCCCACTTCCGCCATGGAAGCTTGCTGGGTGGCCTTGTGGTAGTCAAACAACCTCAGCCTAACCTACCTCCCAAGGCTGTTGAGAGGACAAAATGGAGGAGAGGAGAGGATGTAAGCCACTTTGGATCCCCACTGGGGAGAAAGGCAGGGTATAAATAAAATAAATGATAATGATAATGATGATGATAATAATATTCTAGTTTCTCTGGATGGCATTATTTCAAAGTAGATCCAGGACTCTACCATGTTTTAATGGGAAGTGTGATAAATTGCTTTGAGCAGTCTGAACCACACGATAGTTTGTATCCCCTATAAACGTGCATAGAAGCTGCATTGTCCAGATCATGGTCAAGTTCTGAACTGAGGGTGTGCTCAAGCTGATGGAAGCAGGGAATGGGGCTGCTTGTGAAACCCAAGACAAAGTGTATGATATCAGTTCACAATACGGGTGTGGTTACAGTACCCTTGGCAGCAATCCCCTGATCTAGTGAATGGGAGGGAGAGGGTTACACCTTTTGACAGTTATATAGAGGTGTGTCCTCCTTTTAAAACATGTTGTGTCATTTCTGCAATAAGCTGAGAAACTGAGCAGGCTTACCATCCTGGCGGGCTACCAGTGCCAAACCTCCTGTATGAGCCAGCCCTTTCCTCTTGTCTGCTTACTGTGCCTTTCTTTAGCAGGTGTCATGATTGTTCATCCTCAGAATGGGATCAATGGAATTTAAGAACATAAGAGATGCCAATGTTGGATCAGGCCAAAGGCCCATCCAGTCCAACACTCTGTGTCACACAGTGGCCAGAAATACCAGGTGCCATCAGGAGGTCCACCAGTTGGGCCAGGACATTAGAAGCCTCCCACTGTTAACCCCCCCCCCAGCAACAAGAAGACAGAGCATCACTTGCCCCAGAGTCCCTATCGATACCTTGTGGCTAATACCCACTGATGGACCTCTGCTCCATATGCTTATCTAATTCCCTTTTGAAGCTGTCCATGCTTGTAGCCGCCACCACTTCCTGTGGCAGTGAATTCCATGTGTTAATCACTCTTTGGGTGAAGAAGTACTTCCTTTTATCCGTTCTAACCCGACCGCTTAGCAATTCCATTGAATGCCCACGAGTTCTTGTATTGTGAGAAAGGGGGGAAAGTGCCTCTTTCTCTACCTGCTCTATCCCATTCATAATCTTATAAACCTCAATCATGTCTCCCCTCAGTTGTCGTTTCTCCAAGATAAAGAGCCCTAAGCGCTTTAACCTTTCCTCATAGGGAAAGGGTTCCAACCCTTTTATCATTCAAGTTGTCCTTTTCTGCACTTTTTCCAAAGCTATAATATTCTTTTTAAGGTGTGGTGACCAGAACTGCACACAGTATTCCAAATGAGGTCGCACCATTGATTTATATAGGGGCATTATGATATTGCCTGATCTGTTTTCAATACCCTTCCTAATAATCCTCAGCATAGCATAGCCCAGCATTGTTCACCACCCTGAACAACTTCGTATCATCCACAAATTTAGCCACTTCACTGCTTACTCCCAACTTAGGGTTGCCAAATCCAAATCCAGAAATATCTGAGGACTTTGGGGGTGGAGCCAGGAGACTTTGGGGGTGGAGCCAGGAGACTTTTGTGATGTCACTTCCTGTGATGCCACTTCCAGGTCAAATGGCAAGTGATGTCACTTCCCCTTCCAATGATGTCACTTCCCCTTCCAATGATGTCACTTCCAGTACACTGCACTGTGGCTAATACAGACAGGCAGCCAGAATCATCCTTTCCCTCCCTCTTGCTTTTTTTTTGGGGGGGGGAGCGAAAGGATGCCCTGAAATGGCTGCCTGCCTGCCCTTTAAAGTGAGCAGCTGACGGTCGGATGCAGGTCACCTGTTAGCAGTATAGACCACAGTCCCTACTCATTTATCCACAGAACTCTGTAAACCATTTTCTACAGGGGAACCCTATTGCCTGTGTAGAAAATCCCTCTTCATTAATTCAGTTTTGCATCATTTGCAGAATCCTGGGAGAGTGGGTGTTTCAAAAATTCATACTTTAGACAATTAGTAAGATCACGATT
>NW_015168787.1:64688-69841 GCF_001447785.1 Gekko japonicus
TCAGTTGTCCTTCCTGGATCGCATTCTTTCCAATGAGCCTTCAAGACTCTCCCATTGTTTCCAATGGACAATCCTGTCCTTTTTAGTTCATCCTTTTTGTCTGTGGAGGAACCCCACTTGAGTAGCTTGGAGCATCTGGGCTTAGTGAGAATGAAGAGCTCCTTGGCAGTGTGATAGAATGCAGTTATTTGCTTGGGAGTAGTTTGTGATTCCTTCAGGGAAACCCCCCACACACATTCTGCTCCCAGCTGGCAGCCGCTTTCTTTCGGTCTGCAGAGCAGCTGGAAAGACAGGAGCAGGTAGAAACTCAAAGCAGCCTCTGGGCTGTGGTGGCGGCTGTGCGATTAGCACCTGGGAGAGAGAGGAATAGATGTGCATGAAGGGAGACAGACAAACGGAGCTGCCACAGGAAGCAGCGGCGCATGAACTGCGAAGGCTCTCACCGGATGCGAGGCGGGCTACATCAACCGAGGCGGCGGATCGGGCTGGGGGGGGAGGGAGCGGAAAGCTGGTGCATGCGCCTGCCTGGCGGCCGGTCTTGCTCCCAAAAACGGGTGTGTGTGTGTTTTGAAAAGGCGGGTGTCTGGGGTGCCGGGTGCGACTCTGCTCCGCTCCCCACCATCACCTACCAGCCGCCCAGCAGATCAGGATCCCCGAGGCCGCCCAGAAAAGAGCTGCCTTGCAAGCCCCGACTGCCAGGCAGGCGCCCCAGGACCGGGGCTGACAAAGGGAAACACCGGACACCCGCAGAAGGAAACCCCGTTGGGAAAGGATTTAAACACACACACATCTCCCCCAAAAACGCCAGAGCCAAATTTCTGTCTTCGGAGACCGAATGGAACTACTTGAGAGTAAGCCTGCCCAGGCTCCGTCTGCAAGGCTTTTCCCGCTTTTGCGAGTCTGGAGCCCTCCCGGCTCTCTTGCCCTCTCCACTCTCCCCTCCCTTGCTCGGCCTCTCTAACAAACAGCGGGCGGCTTTAACCCTTTCTCTGCTGCAGCGCCGCTTTCCCTGCCCAGACCCCGACCATGATGAACCTCGAGGTGGACGAGGAGAGTGGGCAGCCGGGCAGCCTGGAGGCGTTCGCCAGCAGCTCCACGCTCCACGGCCTGTCGCACAGAATGTTTGCTCACAAGGGGGTGGGGCTTCCCCCGCCGACCATCTGGCCGGCGGCGGGTAGAACCTCCCCCAAAACGGGGGACCCCTGGCAAACCGGGGGGGTTGGCAACCCTATAACAACTCCAAATCATTAATGAACAAGTTAAAAAGCAGTGGACCAAGTACTGATCACTGCGGTACCCCACTGCTTACCACCATCCACTGAGAAAATTGCCCATTTATACTCACTCTCTGTTTTCTATTAATTAGCCATGATTTTTGAGCTTACTTAGGAGCCTTTGATGAGGAACTTTATCAAAAGCTTTCTGGAAGTCAAGGTAAACAATATCTATTGGATCCCCCTTGTCCACATGTTTGTTCACCCCCTCAAAGAACATTAACAGGTTAGTGAGACAAGATCTTCCCTTATAGAACCCATGATGAGTCTGCCTCAATAGTCTCCCTAAATTTGTGTTGCATTCAACTGATTGCTCATGTACAGCTTTTCACCAAGGATCACTTACCCTTCGTGCTAAGTCAACCCCTCTTTTGTGGCATTTCTGAGGTGTGGAATCAAGTTAAGGAGCAAGAGGCACTGAAGGAACTTCAGTAGCTTATGTTTTTCCTTTTCCCAAACACGAATCCTTAGCAAAAAATGATCATATTTGATTGGCTATGTGAACTCATTGTTGTGCTATAGTGTCCTTGTTACTCAAGTGTCATCTGGTTAGTCTGAAAACCTTAGATTTTACGTTCCTGTGTGCACTGGCTACATTAAATAGCAAGTGTTATGTATAAGCTCTGAGGGCATTTCAATGTCCCCTTTATCCATGAAGATTGATTGAGCGACCTAGAAATATTTAAGTATAAAGGGACAGGTTTCCTTATCTCTTTAGGTGGCCAAGGATCAAAAGCACTGAAATCATTACTGACATTTAGGTTTGCAAAAACACTGACTGCTGAGTTAAACACCTTACAGAGGTGATCAGTGAAGAATCTCAGAGCTTTTTTGATTGCCCATTATTAACCAGGGATGCTCATTCATCTGCTGATTTAGCTAGTGTTGTGCTTGAAGGTAGTAGTCATAGGAGCTAAGCATCCAACACACTGTCTGCATCTGAACACTTGAACAATCCAATTATGTATGTATATATAAACAAGATACGTTAAAACACAGAAAATTGAATTAAAACCACAACATATAAAATTTAGGTATTAAGAAACATAAGTATTAATAAACCAAGTATTAATAAAAGGTGGCGGCGTTCTCTCAGCATCCAGATGGTCAACTACCACCATAATCCGGGTTCTTGCTAGGCTGTTAGTTATTGAGTTAGTGCTGACGTTGGGGCCAGGGCCACAATGTTGATTTGTGGTAGGGTATGAGCTTTCGTGAATCACTGCTCACTTTTCCAGATTTGTGTATGCACATTCTTGGCATGACTTCATGGGTATTGTAGTTCTACATATAACCCCACATCTGCAAAAAAAACTTTTACAGGTCTAAAAGACTCACATCTCAGGTGCAGTATTTCTATTCTGGCTGCCCGTTAGGGATAAATTGGCAGCAGCACATCCAATGATGACCATGTAAAGGATTCATCCAACTATGCAAGCACAATGAGGGGGGTGCATGGCAAGTGATTCTATGCATGGCATATAGGTCATGTACCCAACCATGACCCTATGGGATGGGGATATGTCATCTTCTCCAGTGATTCAGAAGGTTTAGTTAGCCAGCTATGCAGGTGCCCAAGTGTCTCCAAGCTACAACATATATATTAGAAATTCAGCTTATTTACCAAGGTATGTGTGCAGGAAGGCAGTCTGGCATGGTCTTTGAGGTGAACATCATACAATAGCCGGGTGATTGAAAGAGAAGGTTCAGCTTGTATAAAAACAAGGAGTTCAATGAAGAGATGTTTAGAACTAGCCCTATGTTCCATGAGTCCACTCTTAAAGCAAGTTTGGTGTAGTAGTTAAGAGAGTGGACTTTAATTTGAGAGAACCAGGTTTGATCCCCCATTTCTCCACATGCAGCAGCTGGTGTGACCTTGGGTCAGTTACAAGTTCTTTCAGAGCTGTTCTCTCAAGAGCAGCTCTCGGGAGAGCTCTCTCAGCCCTGCCTACCTCACAGGGTGTCTCTTGTGGGGAGTAGAAGGGAAAGGAGATTGTAAGCCGCTCTGAGACTCCTTCAGGTAAAGGGCGGGGTATAAATCCAATCTCTTCTTCTTCTACCTAGCCTTCTTGCCATCACCATATCTTGTAGAAGTGAACTTCATAAATTAATTATGCATTGGGTGACAGTGTACCTGTCAGTCCATTTCACTGACTGATCCCTAGTGTTATGCATAGGGTAATTTTTTTAAAAATCCAACATGTTGTCTTTAGTCATCTTTTCTCCCCTAAACTAAAGCCCTTAAGTCCACGAGTGGCGGGAACTCAGACACAATCTGAGGAAGGAGGAGCTGCTCTATCAGCCATGCTTTGCTTGACTCCCCAGGCTCCTAGACTGAGCCAGGCCCTAGGAATTTTATACCCCAAGCAGTGTTCCCTCTAAGCTGAGTTAGTGTGAGCTAGCTCACAGTTTTTTAGCCTCCGGCTCACACATTTTTGTCTTAGCTCAGGAAGGAGGGCTCCAGAGCAGACTAATTTATGCAGTAGCCAAATTGCTCGCTCACAACTTGAATGCCAGGAGCTCACAGAGGAGAACTTTTGCTCACAAGACTCCGCAGCTTAGAGGGAACATTGACCCCAAGCCCTCATTTCCTGCCCTGGGCATCTCTGTTCCAATCATTGCAGCAAACTGGCAGAAATGGGAAGTAATCGGTGTCTGTTGACTCACTGTTTTTGCAACTGCTGAAAAATACCCACTAAGCAACTGCTGAAATTTCAGAAAATCTCAAAAGACTAAACTGGCACCATCCACTGATACAAATGTTTGTAACAGCACTTCTCCAAAACGCTCTATAATGTAATTCCTTCCATATATGATTTAAATTGGTCGGATTTCACAGTAAAAAAAATGGGCCATGTTCTTCCTGACCTTCTGTCCATATAGGCTACAGTTATGGGTTGGTTGTATGTTAGCTTATCTCAGTGCCTTTGTCTGATGTGTACATTCTTTTTGTACATTCAGTTCGTTCAGCCGTACCTGCTGAATTTTGGATGGTTTTAAAAGTCTTGTTTTTATGTTCTTAAATTCACGGGCAGATTCTCCTTCCCCTCTTTACCAGTCATTTTCCTTTGCCAGATGACTGCAATTTGCTCTTTGTATGTTAATTTCATGAAAGTGACATAAAGAGGGGGGAAATTTGTCACAGAGTGCCTGAAGAACTACAACTCCAGGAAGAGAGCAGAAAACACAAAACAAACAGATTTGAAATCATTGGTTAGATCAGGTTTATGGGCAGATTGTGACTCACACGGGTTGTGTGTGGAAATGAAAGCAAGGGTCCTCTCACAGAAACTGCAGGTTAGGAAACCCACAGGCCACAAGCCCAGGTGCGTTATGCTAGTTTCCTTTATTATTATACTAGTAAGGAAAGCCCGTCGTGGCGGTAGACGACGGGCCCTAGATAGGAAGGAAGGGCGAGTGGAAGGGAGGAATGGAGAAGAGGAGGTAGAGAGAGAGAGACAGAGGTAGATAGGGGGGAAAGAGAGAAAAGGGGGGGAGACAGAGTGGGGTTAATGGTATTATTTTGGAAAGAAAGGAAGGGAGAAAGCTAGGAAGGAAGGAAAGAAGGAAGGAAGGAAGGAAGGAAGGTAGATGGGTAGAAAGACAGAGATTGAAAGTGAATGGGAGGAAGGATAGTTGAGAAGGAAGAAGGGCAGAGAAACAGAGGGGGGAAACAGAGTGGGTGAGAGAGAGAATGTTGGGAGGGGAGAGAGAGAAAAAGGAGGGAGGGAGGGGACCCGGCCTGGACTGTGGACAGGGCCCGGGGGGAAGCGGTGGACGGAGGGCTGGGCTGAAAGCGTCCCTTACCGTATGTGGGGAAGATGGCCGCTCAGAAGAGCTGGCTCCGATGACTGGCTCCCTCCCCTCCCAGCCACCCAG
>NW_015168787.1:70839-97200 GCF_001447785.1 Gekko japonicus
AAGGCGGACAGGATGGGGGCTGGAGGGGGGGAAGCCGGCGGACGGAGCCTATCGGCTCCGTTCGCCGCTGGGCTGAAAGCTTACCTTAGTGTATGTGGGGAAGATGGCCGCTCAGAAGACGCTGGCTCCGATGACTGGCTCCCTCCCCTCCCAGCCACGCAGCCAATGACAGGGCAGGTTGGCTGAGGGAGCCAGTCATTGGAGGCAGCTCTTCTGAGTGGCATATTTTCCGCCCATACACTAACGGGGCGCATTTTAGAATTCTGGCACCCAAAACTCCTTTATAATAAAGGAGAGATTTAAAGGCCTATCACGATATTTATGTGCTCTCAAAAAAGCAAAAAAGCAAACACGAACCATTGGTTCTTGTTACCTTTGTTACTCATCACCTAACTTCCCCCTCTTCCATTGTTTTTAATTATATAAAACAAATGAAGATGGTTTAGTTATGAGTATTTTTAATTGTCAGCACCACTTGGCAAAAAGACGCTGCTGTTGCACTTCACAAGTGACAATGTACATAGAATAAGTCTCTGCCGATGGAAGGGTTTTCTGTCCATGGAGTGGGAATGAAGCGGGACTTCATGTCCCCCCTACCACTAAATACCCCCTGTGATGCTGCTCCTGGGATCAGGGGACCCTAAGGAACAGCACGTAGAGATGCCAGCCTGCAGGTGGGACCTGGGGACCCTCCAGAATTACAGCTCACACCCAGACTACACAGATCAGTTTTCTTGGAGAAAATGGCTGCTTTGGAGGGTGGACTCTGTGGCATTGTGCCCCACAGAGGCTCCTGTTCTCCCCAGGATCCATCCCCAAATCCCCAGGAATTTCCCAACCTGGATCTGGCAACCCTACCCCTCACCAGGAGGGATCTGGCAACCCTAAGCTTGAGGGATGGTCATAGATCTTCAGTGAGAGGGGGGAATCTGCAAAAATTGCTGGCCCTTTCATCAATGGGAATTTTCTTTAAGGGATATAACTGCTTTTTTGTTGCTTCTTTGGGAAAAAAACCCCCATCTGTGTAGGGGGGAAGAAACCCCTGTTAATGAAACAACAGTAAGATGGCACTTGGGAGAATTTGACTGTATGGTGTCATCAGTGCACAAGCTGCTTTATCTAGTGCAAGAAGCCAGGCCCCTGCCCCAAGGAGATTACAATCTAAAATGTGAGACAAGAGAAGCAACAAAGGAGAGGAAGGGAGATAAAGGCAGGCGTGAAGGGAGGAAGGATGTGTGTTCATCCCTGTTACGTGGGCTTAGTGTTAGTTATCATAGAAACTGTTTCTGGAGAACAGCATTCGGTCTTTTTGGTTGTACACTTAAAGACAGAAGTAGATGTCTAATCTTATTTGTCACTGACACAAAGCTGGGAAGGATAACTAATACGGAGGAAGACAGAGCCAGGATTCAAAACAATCTTGACATGCTAGAAACGCTGGACCCAGGTTAACAAAAGGAATTTCAACAGTGATAAATGTAAAAGTCTAACGCAGAGAGATATAGCTTGGCCGCAGTACATGTGAAAAGAACGTAGGTATCCAACAGAGTTATACCTTTTTAAGCCCGTTGACTTTGGTGGATTTAGCAGAATGCAGCTCTGTTTAGGATTGTACTGCCAGCTGATCACAAGCACGATGGCAGCTGCTTTAGAAAAAGCTAATTCAGTCTGGGGCTGCATGAACATTGCCATAGGGTTCTGATCACAGAAAGTAATAGTTCCACTCTGTTCTGCACTGGTTAAGTCTCACCTGGAGTACTGTGTCCAGTTCTTTGCACTACATTCCAAGAAGGACATTGACAAACTGGAGTGTGTCCAGAGGAGGGTGACCGGGATGGCGAGTCATCTGGAAAGCCCAGCAGCAGAAGCCGGTGCCATTGTGGCAAAAGCCAGGCCAGCTCAACAGGACTGATGTCAAGCACAGAATCCAAGCAAGGGGGAGGGGGCTTGCAGGACAGCAGAACCAGTGCACTAGTGGCTGCCCAGCAGCAGCATCCAGTGCCAACGTACTAGTGCCCAGCAGCAGAACCCTATGGCATTGTGCCAAATGCCTGTTCAGCATTACTGGGCTTCTAGGTATTGGGCTGGCCTTGGTTCAGGTGGGCTAGCAAAAGTGTCTGCCAACCCTGCATTTTTGAGTGTTCTGCTGGGCTTCTATTGCCCTTGTTTCTGCAAAAACAAATAAATAAATATCCTGCTGGGATTCCCTGGTGTGAGATTAGTTAATTCTGTTGCTGTCACATTGGCACTGGGTTCTGCTGCTTGGCATTAGTAAGTTGGCAATGGGTTCTGCTTCCAGGCACTAGTAGGTTGGCATTGGGTTCTGCTGCTGGGCACTAGTACATTGCACTGGTACTGCTGTCCTTGCAGAAATGCCCCCCCCTCCAGTTATTGCAGAGATTCTCAGATCTGACTTAAGTCCTGTTGAGTTTTGGCACTGCCACAGTGGCACTGGTTCTGCTGGGCACATTGTAGTTATTTATTTATTATTTATTACTTTTAATTTCTATCCCGCCTTGCCGGGCGAACTGGCTCAAGGCGGCGTACAGACAGATTAAAATACAATAAAACAATAAGATGCGATAAAAGTCACATAAACAACAATTTCAAAAAGTGCTAGTGCATACAGATGGCAGTCCCTATGATGTAATCCAATAAAAGAAGGCAATAACTAGTGTTGTAACCTATAAAGTGGTCCGAAGGCAATATCCGGCATTGTGTCATAAGGGCCGTAGCATGTTCAGTTCCGATGACTGTCTGATCTGTTTTCAATACCCTTCCTAATAATCCCCAGCATACTGTAGCATTGGACTTCTTTATTGCAGTCACACACTGTCTCGACATTTTCAGTGAGTTATCTACTACGACTCCAAGATCTCTCTCTTGAGCAGTCTCTGCCCGTTCAGACCCCATCAATGTGTATTTATATGTAGAATTTTGGGCTCCAATGCGCATCACCTTGCATTTGGCCACATTGAACCCCATTTGCCATGTTGACGCCCACTTGCCCATCCTTGGAGTGCCTCACAATCCTCACTAGTTTTCACCACCCTGAACAACTTCGTATCATCCGCAAATTTAGCCACTTCACTGCTTACTCCCAACTCTTTATTCCTGAATAATAGGGTCGCCAGCCTCCAGGTAGGAGCTGGGGATCTCCTAGGGTTACAACTGATCTCCAGACAATATAAATTCGTTCCCCTGGAGAAAACAGCTAGCTTGGAGGGTAGACTTTATGGCATTACACCCTGCTGAAGCCCTTCCTCTCTCCAAACCCTGCCCTCCCCAGGCTCCATCCCCCAAATCTTCAGGTATTTCCCAAAATGGGAGCTGAGTGAGTATACAGTGGGGTAGGATTGGGGAAACAGAGCCTTCCTCCGTGCCTATAACACCGGCTTCAGAATCTACTATTTCGACTGGTGGCCATGTTAGAAGCTACACTTCTTGCCTGAGAAAAGACTTCAGAGGACTTGCATGTTTTCCTAATCAGTGAACCGAATGTTTTTTAAGAAATAAATTCCTTTGGTGTTTTGATGTACTGGCTTTTTGCCTCTAGTGAAAAGACTGTTTCTGAGGGTTTTTAATTCCCTCTTGCACCTTCAGGGCATTTAGAAATGTTCTCTTATCTACCACAGTCACGTCTGAGGGAATTCTGCACGTAGGCCTGGGATAGTGAAGAGGAAGGTGGTAACGCAGCTCATCTGCATCCCTTTGCCCATCTCCACAGGGGGAACGTTCACACTTTCTGGCAAAGTTCTGTGTAGCTGGCACAGTTTGTCAGAACAAGAAGCTTTTGAGTGCCTTTCCTGATCGTTTGCCCTAGATAAGACAGAAGTGTTAGCATTCTTCTATGGTCCCAAAGATTTTTTTTTAATGTAACTCTAATTTTGAAGTAAGCTGACTTGAGCTCTCCTTTAAATATAGCAGTTTTGAACTTTCTCCTCTCATTTTGACTAAAGAGATTGAATTATGGGATGCCTCTCTTTTTTTGTACAAGGGTTGATTGGACTGAAGTCAGTTTGAATAAAGGAAAAGAGCTAACGAGAGCAGCAAGCTGTATTGTAGTGTGCTGAAAAAGCTCAGTGGAAGGGCGCACAGGAACATATTGTACTCAGTACATGGATTTCCTTGATATAATGCTGCATAAAGACCTTTAAAAAAAATCAAATAGACATCTCAGAAAAATCCAATCATTCCATTTCTAATTTTTGGATATTTTAATTTGTTTTGCAAAAAGTATTTTCCTATATCCCCCCCCCCCCACAACAACTAAAGCAGCTGAAATAGCTGCAATTCTTTTCGCAGAGTCGCATAGGCATTGAAATTCTATTGATTTTGGCTAGACCCTTGCATTCTTAACTACAGCTACAGTGTGGTCTGGTACATACCATGGTAGTTAGGTAACACATCAGTCAAAAATCAGTATTTAGTAGTTATTCAGACATAAAAAACTCATTTTGCTTTCTCTGCAATGTTACTCCTGAAATTTCAAGCAGATATGAAAGAGAAGTAGAGAAGGACCAAAAAGAAGAACGTTTTTAACCTGATTTGGCATGAAACCAAGGTGTTCTTGTAGAAAATTAGAGTTGGAAGTAGACATTGTACAGATATACCCTACTTGGTTTCAGAGGTCATTTCGGGGGGGGGAACGCGGGGGAACGCAGTTCCCCCGGGTGAGGTGCAGGGGGGCGGGGCACATGACGAAGCCCTGCCCCCTGCTTCCGGCCGCCCCGCTTCCAGCCCTCATTCAGCCAGGAGGAGGCAGGAGAAGAGGGAGGGTAAGTTGCTTCCTCCCCGCCTCTCCCCACCCCTGCCTGTCTGGGGCCAGGGAGGGCCTTCGCGGGGCTTCCTCGCACTCCCGCTGGCCTTGCAGGTCCACCGCCAGGCCCCTGATGTCAGGGGGTGTGGCATATGCTAATGAGTTATGCTAATGAGTTCCCCTAGCTCTTTTTCTACGAAATGACCCCTGCTTGGTTTCCTGTTGTTTTTGTGGTGTATTCAAGTAATGAGAAACTGTGTTTGTACTCAATCATTGAAACACCATGTAAAGCTTCATCCTGGGCAAGGATCCTAATCTTGCAATCCCTATTGGTAGCCCAGGAAGAGCTGAGCAATCACCTACCATCCAGTTCCCTGAGCGGGAACGTCTGTGATTGGACTTTATCTTGACAATCCTATTGGTTGTAATGTACAGTAGGGCGTGGCTACATTAGCTGGGAGAGTTTAAAAGAAGCACAGCTACAATGCAAAAGCTGTTCTGGTTGTTTTGTTCTAGTTGTGTTACGCATTGCTCAGTAAAGCTGAATCACCTGCTGAAATCTGACTCTGACTCTTTGTTAAGTAGTCGACTTAACAGTTTTCACATGCTGCCAGCCAGTGTGAGCCTTTATCTTTCCTCCATTTTTATTGCTGGTGTTTCCAATTTGTTTGTCTCCTTACTGCCATTTTACACCATTTCATGCCACTTGCATTCAAATGGCACAAAATAGATATTAGTTCCAATGGCAATGTTTCCATCCACTGCTTTCAGTATGGTCAGGAGGGGAAAATGACTGCATTTTAACCCTTAGTGAGGAGCCAGAATCTGGGATTTTCAAATCTGAAACAGGGCTAATAGGCTGGCTGGGTTGTCTACCTCTGCTGGCTCTCCCCAGTTCTGCCTGATCTCTCAGTGGGGAAAAAATGGGGATGGGGTGTTGACATCACAGATGGAGTGTCACCACATCTGCAATACTCCAGGAATTTTCTCATTCTCAATTTATCATGGAGATTGGGGAAGTTCCTAGAGTGTTGTGCAATGCTCCTTTTCTCCATGCCCCACCCCCAAACGCTCCTGAGTTTGCTGGTACAGGCCTGACAAACTTAGGCTCCAACATTCTGCGGTGGGAAGAGTGTTGAATGGTCTTCTGTCTCTTCCTTAGTTAGATTCCCTCAGGAGTACAGAGAAGGGCAGTTTTTCTGTACAACAGTCTGAAGAGGCAAGTAACACAGATTAGGCCCACAGCCACTTGGAGAACATTAGAGATGAGTGGGCATTTAAAACTGCAGCTCCTGCATTTGTCTATATAACTGAGGTATCTATAGGGTTGCCATCCCCCAGGTCCTGGCAGGAGTTCCCCTGCTTTTGGGGTCTCCAATCTGCTGCTGGCCAGCTGGCCAGTGGTGGGAAGCCCTGCCCCAAGCCCCACCCCCAAATCTGACCACTGACAGCCACCCCTCTCCCTCCCCTCCTGCAAGATTTAAAGGGCCCTTTAGCTGATCGGCGGGGAACATGTGGCCCACCGGTCAGCTGGAGGGCCTTTTCCATCTTGCACGAGGAAGGGAGGGGCCGTGTGCCACCCACCACTTCTTCTCAAAAGCATCTAAAGGCAGGGGTCTTTTCCTGCAGGAGTGCACAGGAGCGGAGCTTTGGCAGTAAAGAGTCCAGGGGGCGGGCACATACAACAAGCCCTACCCCCTGCTCCCAGCAGCCCTCAGTCAGAGCAAGAAGCAGCCAGATAAGTTGCAGAGTTCCCCCCGGCCCAAAACAGTCCAGTGGCACCTTTAAGACCAAGTTTTATTCAGGTACAAGCTCTCCCTCCTCTGCGAGGACAGATCTGCACGTTCCCCCCCCCAATAGCTAGCAATCCAAAACAGTCCAGTGGAGCCTGAGCGGTGCGTGTTGCCTTCTGACACACTTCCGGTGATGTCAGGGAGTGTGGCATATGCAAATAAGTTATGCTAATGAGCTCCTGCACCTCTTTTTCTACAAAATGACCCCTGTTTAAAGGGATCCTTTAAATCCTTTGGGGAAGAAGCAAGCCGGGGGCTGCACATGCCTGCACTTTGAAGCCACAAATTTGTGGCTTGGATTCCAGGCATGTGCTGGCCACTGCTTCTTCCCCAAAGCATTTAAGGGGTTCCTTAAAATGCTTTGGGGAAGAAACGGGATGCGCCTGCAATCCAAGCTGCAAATTTGTGCTTTGGAGTGCAGGTGCGGGTCCCCAACATAATGATGTCACTACTGTGTGATGTCATCACATTGGGGCTGTCCTTCCCCCCAGATGCCCCCCCAAATTCCCCCGCTGGGTACTCAAAGGGACCTGGCAACCCTAGGTATCTATTACATTTTTACCCTGTTCTTTATCTCACAGTGGTATACATGGCTCCTTCTTCCTTCATTTCCCCCTCACAACAAGTCACTGTTAAGTAGTTTAGGCTGATGGAGAGTGTAGTGTCTCTAAGCAGGAAATGGACCAGTAGTGGAGGCAGTAGTGATCACAAGAACATATTAGCTAACAAACTGGCCTAGGGTGGCCAGCTTCCAGATGGTGACTGGCATTCTCCTGGGATTACAACCAGGGGTCATTTTGTAGAAAAAGAGGTGCAGGAGCTCATTAGCATAACTCATTTGCATATGCCACACTTCCTGACATCACCGGAAGTGTGTCAGAAGGCAACACGCACCGCTCAGGCTCCACTGGACTGTTTTGGATTCCTAACTATTGGGGGAGGGGGGATGTGCAGATCTGTCCTCGCAGAGGAGGGAGAGCTTGTACCTGAATAAAACTTGGTCTTAAAGGTGCCACTGGACTGTTTTCGGCCGGGAGGAGCTCTGCAACTTACCTGGCTGCTTCTTGCTCTCACTGAGGGCTGCTGGGAGCAGGGGGCGGGGCTTGTTGCATGTGCTCACCCCCTGAGCTCTTTACTGCTGGAGCTCTGCTCCTGTGTGCTCCTGCAGGAAATGACTCCTGATTACAACTGATCTCTAGGCAACAGAGGTCAGTTCACCTGGAGAAAATGGCTGCTATGAAAGGTAGACTCTATGGCATTATACCTTGCTGAGGTCCCTCCCCTTGCTAAATCTCATCCTCCTCAGGTTCCACCCCACCCCCCAATCTCCAGGTATTCCCAACACAGAGGTGGCAACTCTAAACAGGCCTCAGCTAGGTCTCAGTAACGCTAACTCCTCTTCAGATAATGATCACTAGACCTGAGCCTCTGCTTTGTAGAGAGCTTCTGGTAGCTGGCCTTAAATTAATAATAGCATATACTACAGAGAGAGCTTGAATGGCCCAAAGTCATCCAGAGCTCACTGGCTGAGTGAACCCTGTGACTGCCCATAGGAGTTGCCAGTGGTGGCCTGAGAAATTTATGGTGGGTTGGAGGTGATGCCTATAGAGGAGGAAATTTTGGAAGGGATTTCACTAGAATCCATGTTATACAAGAGTTTTCCCTCTGAAGCTGTCGTTTTCTCCAGAGGAGCTGATCTCTATAGTCTGGAGATCAGTTGTAATTTCAGAAGAACTTCAGACCCCACTTAGAGGTTGATAAACCTGTTCCCCCAGGCTGTAATAACTGCACTACTCTCACCTGCAGCCCCCAACACCACCTATTTTTTAGGGAGTCCAGGTTGCCTGCTGTAGTGGGCAACCCTAGCCCCCAGGTTCCTGCGACTGCTTAGTGGAAAAGCAGGAGTAAAACGGGGGAGAAAACTGGCATTGTGCAATGCCGCGACATCACTTCCTGGTATTTGCTGTCGAGATTCTAGAAATTCCTGGAGCATTGTGTGAGATTGTGGTGTTACTTCTGAGCGATGCCATGATCTCATGCAACAACCTAGGAATTTCCAAAAACTCTATGGTTAAAACAATCTGTTGCTACTTTCTTGTTCCCCACCCCCCAAAACTCCCAGGGACTAGCTATCATTACACATGGGTCTTTGGTGATTTCCTTGCTCTCAGGTAGAAGCCATCTAGCCTAGCTGTTGCATAAGCTTTATTCAGATTACTAAGGATGCAATTTATCGCTCAAATTTTGTGTAACAGTAGTACCCTTGGTGTGCATATCAGGTTCCAGAGGAATTTATAATCGATGCAAAAATAGCAGTTTCTTTGGCCCAGAAATACAGAAAATTGATATGAAAACTGAGATGGAAGAGACCAGAAATTCATAAAAGAGGAGCAGCAATAGGCAGGATGGATAGGGCAGATTTTACATGATATCGGCAGGGACAGGATATGTGAATTAAAGGGGGGAAATAATAGCTCCATCATATCTTACTTTATCCGATACCTGAAACCTGCAGTGTTTTTAGGCGCCTTGTGGTCAGCAGGCTATCATAAACTGAATCCATTGTGCCGTATAATCTCATTAATCAGTACTCCTTTTCTATACCAGCCCTGCTTTTTGCTCTTCATTTACGTCTGCTTCTCCCCTTTTCACTGTAGGCCAGTTTCAACAGGCTCCTAATAGATCACGTTGTACTTTTTTGTGTTCAGCTGGATACAATTATAACATCTAATCCTAATTGATAGACTTGTTAAATTCATGTTATCAACCTGTCCCAGAAAAACATCTACGTATCTAATCACCTTTTTATTCTGCCTGTGCTTTAAAGAGCTGAGAACAATAAGCATGGTTCCTCCTCCTCCATTTCCCCCTCATAACAACACTGAGAGGTAGGTGAAGCTGACAGGGAGTGACTAACCCAAAGTCATCCAATGAGCAGAGATTTCCCCTGTCCTAAGCTTTCGCGCAAGGGAACCTTTACCTTTGGAGCTGCGGTGGCTCAAGTGGTTAAGACGCTGAACTGCAGGCTGTGGAAGGTCAGTAGTTCAGCAGTTCGAGACCCGAGTGTGCCGCATGACGGAGTGAGCTCCCGTCTCTAGTTCCAGCTCCTGCCAACCTAGCAGTTCGAAAGCAAGAAATTGCAAGTAGCTAAATAGGTACCACTTCGGTGGGAAGGTAACAGCGTTCTGTGCGCCTTGGTGTTTAGTCATGCCGGCCACATGACCATGAAAACGTCTTCGGACAGTGCTGGCTCTTCGGCTTTGAAATGGAGATGAGCACCGCAACCCTAGAGTCGGACTCGACTGGCTTTTGAGCAAGGGAACCTTTACCTTTACCTTTAAGCTTAGATCCTAAATTGCTGTTTCCTCAGCACAAGAGCAGTATCACCAATGGATGACATTTCTGTCTGCTGAGGAGCAGAGGGCGGTTTTCATAGATTCTCTCTCCTGCTGTAGTCCTCATGTTGCCCCCGCCCCACTATTCCATTTACTCACAAGAGCACAATATTGGGGGGGGGTAATAGTGTGGAGTATAGTGTTGCTTACTCCGCACACACTGCTTAAGATCTAAGGCCTACGCTTACACTCTAACCACTGTGCCATCTGTCTGGCTCGTGGGTCTCATTTATTGAATGATTATTAATCAGTCATTTATTGATCAAACATTTAAAAAAGACTCTAAGATGTTTTAAATTTTGTAGTAGCTTTGGGTATTAATTTGTATAAAAATTCAGAGTAAATGAAACAAGGAATAAAAGTCTCTGTCCGAATTCTGAAGGTTCATAATCTAAAGATAAATGAGAAATAAGAGAGCAGAGAGGACAGAAAAGGAGTTTAAAATATATGGGCTCTGGCAATTGATGTAATTCAAGTCCAGGATTCTCAATCCAGGGGAATAGAACAGGTGGAGATTTAGATTTTAAGAGGAGCTCTGCTGGATCAGACCAGTGGTCCATCTAGTCCAGCATCCTGTGTCACACAGTGGCCAACCAGTTCCTCTGGAGGCCAAGACCTTCCCCTGATGTTGCCTCCTGGCTCTGGGATTTAGGAGTTTAGTGCCTCTGAATATGGAGGTTCCCCTCGGTCACCATGGCCAGTAGACACTGACAGACCTATCCTCCATGAATCTGTCTAAAAGCTTTAAAGCTGTTTATTCCTGTGGTCATCGCTACATCCTCCAGCAGCACATTCCACATTTTAATCACTCTCTGGGAAAGACATATTTCCTTTTGTCTGTTCTGAATCTACTGTCCATCAACTTCATTGGATGCCCTCAAGTTCTAGTACTTCGGGAGAAGGAGAAAAAAATTATCTTTGTCAGCTCTCTTGACCCCATGCATAATTTTATAAACATCTATCATGTCCCCCCTTAGTTGTCTCTTTTCTAAACTGAAAAGTTCCAGACTCTTCAGCCTTTCCTCATAGGGAAGGTGCTCCAACCCGCTAATCATCTTGGTCGTCCTCCTCTGTACTTTTCCACTTCTGCAATGTCTTTTTTGAGACACGGTGACCAGAAGTGTACACAGTATTCCAAATGAGGTCACATCACAGATCTATACAGGGGCATTATAATATCGGCCATTTTATTTTCAGTCCTTTTCCTAATAGTCCCTAACATAGAGTTTGTCTTTTTCACCGCTGCAGCACACTGGGTTGGCACTTTCTCTGAGCTATCTGCCACAACCGCAAGATCTTTTCCCCTCTCATTCTCAGCAAGTGCAGACCCCATTAGCCTATACTTGAAGATGGGATTTTTAAAAAGAATTAATGCCACTTTTTTCTAATACAAGAATATGTCTGGTTATACAAGAGCAACAGAAGAAAGGTGGTAAAAAGCTCATTGACCTTTGGAAGAAAATGGGAGTAAATCACATGTTTACATGGTGTGCTTCTGAGGAGCGTAAGGCAGCCTGTGTTGTTACCTCTTCATTTCACTCTTACATCAGCCCTGAGAGGCAGGGGAAAGAGAGTGGCCCACCAGAAGAACGTCATGGCTGAGAAGGGATTTGAGGTCAGCTGTCCTGTCAGAGTCTGAAATTCCACTGTATCACCTAGTTTACTTTTACCTGAGTGTGGTTGCTTTTACCTCCTGTGGTTGCTTCCACACTGCGACAGGTAGTCTGTATATCTTCCACGCAAGCAGTTATGGCAGATTTCACTGTTATGACGATACACATTTTGTCAGTATCCTGACACAATCAAGTATAAAGAAGACCTAAGGGGTGAAAGAAAATGATAAGAGAACTTTGACGTTTCCTCCTCAGGGAGATTTGTCTGTCTCTCTCTATCATTGTCTTTCGCCAGCAAAATTCACTGCCACAGGAGGTGATTGTGGCTACAAGCTACAAGCATGGATGGCTTCCAGAGGGAATTGGATAAACATATGGTGCAACTCTCGGTCTGGGGCAAGTGATGCTCTGTATTCTTGGTGCTAGGGGGGGCAGCAGTGGGAGGGCTTCTAGTGTCCTGGCCCCACTGCTGGACCTCCTGATGGCACCTGGTATTTTTGGCCACTGTGTGACAGACTGTTGGACTAGATGGGTCATTGGCCTGATCCAGCATTGGCTTCTCTTATGTTGTTTTGTTCAGCACACCCCCAATAACTGTTATTGCCCACTTCCCTGGTTTTGGTGTTGTGTTTATGTGTGTATTTTTTTTTACTGAATTATTTTGTATATTATTTAGAATGCTGTTTTAACATCCAAATGTTAAATGTTCGCCACCTCAGGGATGCTAATCAGGTGGAAAGGTGGCATAAAGTGTTTTAAATAAAATAAACAGTCTGTGAGAAAGCAGACGTTATTGGTGAACTGGACTGTAATTGTATATTAAATAGACTAATGTACTTGGCATCTAAGCAACTTGTGTTGCCTTTAATATAACTGTTTTGGAACCAAATGTCTTATGTTGTGCACCTGTAGTGCATTGAAGCCACAGAGTGGTAGACAGCATCTACATGACATGATCCTGTTGTGATAATTAACTGGTTTCGCTGTTCCATTACCACACTGCCCAATTCGCTGGGTTTTGCCTTCGATTATGAAATGTAGGGCTTGTGAAAATTGCTCATCGATACTTAGATCAGGTGGTTGCTTCAAACATTATGTTGGCCATTGATCTGACATGGCGTGTCTGAAATTGAAGCAAGTGATAGGAAATGTGGAAATTGAACCAACAACTTAATGAATGTACAGACTCTTTGTTTCCATCCAAAAACGCAAATCTGTCAGTGATGCCCTTACAGAAGAATTGTGATTATTTCTTATATTCCAAGAGGCATTCTGGATGTGGTACTCTGCATCAGCAAAACAAAATGGGAGTCCAAGGGCTCTGTAATAGAATTGCCAACCTCCAGGTGGCATCTGGAGACTCCCTCTATTACAGTTGATCTCCAGGCAACCAAGATCGGTTCCCCTGGAGAAAATGGCTGCTTTGGTTTCCGGTTTATGGCGGTGTGCTGAGCAGTCGCACCTCCTGGACCTCCCGGGGGTGAAGCTGCACTCTGGTCGAAGGAGGGTGTGTGCAGGATCGTCACCCCCCCAGAGACCCGGCTGAAGGGGCTCTGGCCATGGGACTCTCGAGGGGTTGCCTCTTCGCCGGCGCGATACCGGGGAATTGAGGCGCCTCTTCGTCCTGAAGGTTCTTCGTGCTATGAGACCGAATGGAACCAAGCGATGCTGACCGGAGCAAGCGCAGGAGGTCGAGCGAAAGAAACAGAGCTTAAACGAGGTCTGAGGACCAACTATGAATGTGAGTTCAATCTAAGCGTTTAAATAAAAGGAAAAGAAAGCTCCCCAACCCCCCCCCCACGAAACAGAAAGTGAGGCGAGCGGGGGAGGGAAAGGGCTTGGAAAGGGGGGGGAGATGGGATTCCCCCTGAGAGTCTCATGGCCCCCCACTTGTTCTTTACTAACTGAAAATTCTCTGTCCATTTTTATCCCTTGCTATATGTCATACTAACTTCCAAACATTAAACCTCTCTAAAAGTTACAGAGAGTAATTCAATTTCAGATATCTAGATTTTTTATAATGTTTATCTCTTTGTCCCAGGTGACACTGATGGCTGTCTAAGAGCATTTTCATATGTGATACTTAAATTCTCATGCATAAAACTTTATCTTACATTATCTGTGTAAATGTCTGATGGCCAATAATGCAGAAGAAAAAGTGTAAGGGAGGCATTTGTAATGCAAATGAGCATTCTGATCAGTGTAGCTGTTCACAGGCACAATAGAAATTGATTTCTGAACACTTTACACCTCCCATTTGAAAACAAGACAGAGATGCACATTTCTGTTTGCTGATGCCAACCTTCCCAACCTTTAGACATGATCCACAGAATTTTAACTTGGCAAGTTTAATGCTTCTTTGAACAATCATTCTGGGAGACAGAAAAGACTAACAAAGAAGCTCGGAAAGCAGGTGCTTTTCCTTTTCAGAGTAATAGCTGGTTTTTTCATGCTTTCTCCTTCACTGGTCTAAAGGTACATGACATTTGATGGAATCTATACCCTGTGAAAAAGGAACATAAAACATAATGTGAAAAGGCTGTTTCATGGGCATTGACCATGTTTCAGCCAACTCGTCTTGTGCGTGCAGGTGAAAAGGGGCTCTGATATACATTGATGACTGTCTGGCTCTATGGTGCTCTTTTTCCGAGGGACATGAACATGGCTTGCCATATGAAGAAAATTTGGGTCTCTTAATGCAGATTCTTTGCTTCAGTTTGGGGCAGCATTGTTTCTTCTCTTTTTAAAAAAATTCTGTCTGAGCTTCCTCCCTTCCACATTTTCCATTTAATGGCTTTGGTGTTTTCTTGATCATTTCCGCATGCTCTCTCAAACTACCTGTTAATCCAATCTAAGCAACTGAAAAGAAAGAATGAATTAAAAAACAAACCCAGAAAGATGACTGAAAAAGAAAATGAGGAAGTAAGGAACCTCAGAGACAAATGCTACCGTTTGGCACCCAAACCACAGGAAAACGTTTGTGTGAAAAGAGTGGGGAGTGGCTGGGCTCAGTGGTAGAGCAGCTGTTCGGCATGCAGAAAGTCCCAGGTTCCATTCTCCAGTAATGCCAGTTAAAAGGACCAGGTAGCGAGTGGTGTGAAAGACCTCTTCCTGAGACCGAGAAGAGCTGCTGCTGCTAGGCTGACTAGACAATACTGACCTTGTTGGACGGATGGACCATTTCACTATAAGACAGCTTCATATGTGTATTCATGTGAGTGCTAATTTGTGCATGTGGTCACTGATTTCTGTACCACTCGCCCCCTGGTCTCCTTCTTTTCACCTTTCCTTCCTCCTTGGCATTATTAGCTCATATTATGCCGTCAGCATGTTAATGTTTGTTGCTTACAGTGAACAAAGCTAAGCAGGCAAGCTTTCTGCCCAGACAAGCTCATGATGATTATGTACATTCACATGGCAAAATTAGATTAACATAATACTGCATCTGGTGGTAACAATCATATAAATAACTTTACTGGTATATGTGTTGATACTTGGTAATGTAATATGCGATTGGAAAAATAGATTGAATGCCATTTATACTTAATACATCCCATCAGCTGATTTAGGGAGGCAACGTGTGAATATACAGCTGAGGAACGAATGCAACAGAGACAGGAATTTCTCTCTGCTTCTGGCAGACTTAACCATACAGGAGTATAAGTGATTTTTTTTTTTAAATCACTTGCTGGCTTCTTTAATCTGAACAGCATCTGTATTGTCCTTTGGAGAGTAGTAGCTGACGCATTTCCCGAATATTCACATTTTGCATTTTTATTAATAGGGAGAGATAAAAAGGCTCTTGAGGACAGTTGGGTATTGTAGGAAATGCTAAGTTTGTGACATATTCTCTGTAGTGTACACACGGGCCTCACTAACGTCAGAAAGTTTAAACATATTGTGTTGCAAATGAAATTAGTTATGATAAATCTTTTACCTTCAGACCACTTATATCTTTTCCTCGCCGGTTTCCCTTCCATGTTGTACCACCTGGTACTGAGTATTGCTTTACATAAGTATGTCTGTATTTATTTCATTTTTTTCTAACTTTGGAGATCACTGTCTTTCTAGTTCCTTCTGTTTATATGATTCTCCTTCCCCCTCCATTGAACTGGGGAGAATTCTAAACTGTTGTCCTGATTTGTTGATGTCACTTCCGGCTTTGCACAGGAAGTGATGTTTCACATTGGCATGATGCTGAATAGCTTGTTCTCATCCCACAGATTCTCTCACTTGGGTACCCAGCTAGTGCTGGCAACCCTAGTAGACCCATGCCAGTTGTGCATAGCAGTGTCCTTGAGCTACCAAGTTTACAGCATGTACTCATCCACCCCACCCACCATATTTTGCCACACAATTCTTTAAACAAATGGCACAGTGCAAATTTACAAATTATTAACCGAGATCGTGAGTTAAACATATGCAGTTCTCTTTCTCTTTTTATTCTGCAAAATATTAATTGCATGGATTTTTATTCTAATGAAAATTATCTTACTGACCCATTCCCATATTTTGCATAATGGTTAAGCAGACACTGCCGTTACCTACTCCTGGTTGGGGAATCCCTGGATATTTTTTTTTTGTGGGTAGAGCTTGGGAAGAGAGGGCTTTGGGGAAGGGAGGGTCAGTGGTCTATAATACCATAGATTCCACCCTCCAAACAAGCCATTTCTTCCAGGGGAACTGATCTCTAGTGTTTGGAGATCAGTTGCAATTCCAGGATATCTCCAGGCCACAGCTGGAAATTGGCAACACCAGGAGACAGCCTCTCAATATAAGTCAGAGTTAGGGTTACTATGTTGGCTATTGAGGGCAAGAATGTTTGCATTGTGTATCTCCTAACAAAGCGTTTTACAAAAGTTGTTGCTGAATCCTTAGACATGCTTGAAATGGAGGGGCCTACGTATGCGTTTCCAAACAGCATAATAATAATCACAGCAATAGTTACAAAATACAGCATGACAGTGGAGCACCGAGAAAACAAACAGGCCAGATTTTCCTTTAACGTTTAGTTTCCAAGTCCCTTCTTCACCGAAGGGCAGTGCAGAGGAGGATCTTTTGTTCTGTCACTCGTTCCCCCCCTAGGCGGAATAACGAGACAGACAACAGTTTGAAAGTAAACAAGGGCCACTGTATTAACTATTTAACATAACATTGCGGCAAGGGACCAGGTAAGCGAGCATGGAACAGGCAAGGCAGGTGTCACTCCCCTGACTAACCTCCTTGGCCTTTTCTCGGGCAGGTCACCCAGCTCTGGTCGAGAGCCATCGGTCTGGCTCATGACCAGCAGCCCAGCAAACTGGTTGCCACGTAGGAGCGCCTACCCCTGAAGCCTTCCAACTTGCAGAGAGGAGCATACCCTAAGAGGTTCCCAGAGGAGGTGATCACCGTTCCCCACCCTGGACCTTAGAAATCCAAAGCCAGTTCCTGATGACCCCCTGTTCCCTAATGGGGAAAATGCCGTAAGGTGCTCACTGGTTCCGGTTTCTTGCCCGCACCAACCTGCCACAGCCAAGATCAAGCCTCTGCTTTGGTCTTTGCTCCCCACAAAAAAAGGGCCAAGGCTGACCTAAGCCCTTGCCGCAAGTCCTACAAAATTAGCCCACTGTCCTAGTTTGATAGGTGCACCCCCTCAGCCCTATACAGGTCCTGGAACTCCACCACCCGCCATGGCCTTCTTCATCTGGGGGTCTCAACATTGCGCCATACCTGGCAGGGCAGAATAACTGACCCCACTATCCGTACTACAAGGCCACCTTGTTCTTATCATCGCAAGGTCAGCCTCCACTTGTAAGCCATGCTCTTATGTGAGTCAGAATAGCCAACTAGAGTACCTGTACTCTGGGCCACCTTGCTCTCACCATCACAAGGTCAGCCTCCGCATGTAACACCAGGGCCTTGCCCTTCATGGCGAGGCAGAGTAGCCGACCAGCTATCTATACTCCAGGCCACCTTGTTCTTGTCATCGCAAGGTTCAGTCTCCACTCGTATCACCATGTCTTTGTCATCCATGGCGAAGCAGAATAGCCAACCAGATTATCCGCACTCCAGGCCACCTTGCTCTTATCATCGCAAGGTCAGTCACCACTCATAGAACCATGTCTTTGTCATCCATGGCGAAGCAGAATAGCTGACCAAACTATCTGCACCCAGGCCACCTTGCTCTTATCATCGCAAGGTCAGTCTCCACTCAAAGCACAATGTCTTTGTAATTCATGCCAAGTCAGAATAGCCAACCAGACTTTCTGCACTCTGAGCCATCTTGCTCTTATCATCGCAAGGACAGCCTCAGCTTTTCACACAAGGGCCTTGCCCACCGGACTATCCACACTGTGGGCCATCTCACTCCTAGCACCAGGGGCTTCATGGCCAGTGTGTCTTCCTGGCCTGGTGGGTGGCCCAAAAGACTGTGCTGTGGCCGCAGACATTGACTCTTCATCTCACCCCGTGGCCCGCAGCACCTGAAATAAAAACCTCATTAATAACTTTAAACTATTGCAATTCCCTTCTTTGAACGCTAGGCGAAAGCCCACCACTAGTTCACTGATCCAAAATGCCATCCCCCTAAGTGGGTGCAGTGACCAGACAAAGGGACTGATCTAAAGGATTCCTGTGACCCTACCGTACGGCAAGGAAGCCATATCCCAGGGCAGCTGCAGTGGGAGTGGCATGAACCAAGAAAAGTGAGGTCCGAACTTCACCCTGTGAAAGGCCCAACTCACCCAAAGCCCGAGTGCTAACTGCCATAAACTGGTGCCTAGTCAGCGGAGTTCCATCCACATGCCTGAAGTGGTAACCGTCTTCATAACTTGAAGTGCAGCAACACCCCAGGTTGCAAAATTGAGCTGTATTCCACTGCCAGGAAATTGGATTGCCTCTGGTTCTCTCGAGCTCCCTTTTCTCTTTTCAAGACCTTCATAGAATGCTTTAGAAATTTCACTACCTTTACACAACAATGTTTGCATTTACACAGTCATTGCGATCTGCAAGACACCGCCCAACGTTCATAGGGCTTACCTTTGTACTGATCAACTGAAATAACTTTTTATATTCCTGGGTAGCAACGGAAGCCCACTCCCTTTAAAGGGATGGTAAGTATCCAGTGATGTTATTTACCTCCATGCCATGCAAAACTACATCTGTGCATTTCCATGCATTAAGTCTCATTAAACAGACAAGACTCATTTCCTTCGGATCTTCTGGCAACCCAGAACCCTGCAAGATAGGAAACTGAGGCCTGGAATTGTCACTGGCTATAGTTTATGTCAGAAGATCCACCGGGTTGTCAAACAGCACTAGAGGAGATCTGGATCCATTCTCTTAGCGCCTTGGCGTTCCTAACAAACTATTCCAACTATTGCAAGCTGACCTGAGCAGGAGGCATCCATTGTTTTAAAAGTCAAGGATCCGCCCCAATAAGGCATTTTGAACTGCTTTCAAATATGAAATGCTTCTCTAATAACCAGTAAGAACAGTCATACCCAACCGGTGAGTTCGGCTTTAAAATGTGATATTGCCAATTTACCATGTGGTGTCACTTAAAAACCTGTATAATTTAATTTTGTTTGTTTGTTTGGTATATCATCATCATCATCATCATCATCATCATCATCATCATCATCATCATCATCATCATCATTTCTAAAAAACCTTACCTTGAAGAGTGCACAGTACCTCTCCTTCCGTTATAGAAACTGGGTTCCTATCCTAAAGACCAGGACAAGCACACAGAAATGTGCATTGGCTCCCTCTTACAATCTGATGTATGCCCAAACGTGCAGGCTGTATGCACGTTTGCCATAATGTGAAGATGGCTCCAGTGGCACCTCTTTACCTATTTGGAAGTAAGCCTGGGCTGCCAGGTCAAGAAGTAGTCTCGTTCCTCGCAAGCGCATGGGCAGAACAGCCGCCTGGCCTCCCAAGCCCCACTGATCCACTGATGGGTCCTGCTTAACCCTTGCCCCACTGGAACCTCCCTGGAAGCCATCTGCCTCATTTCCTATTGCCGTGGCCACACCGCCGCATCCCAGCCGGCACCTCCCACAGCCTGTCGTAACCAACACCACCCATCTAGGCTGTGGGAACTCACTGGACGTCCCTTTAAAGACAAATGCACTATAAAACCCGTGAAGAGTGCTCATTAAGACAAAACCAATGACATGTAACCGATGTGCCTGCTGTCAGATTCCCAGATCACAGCATCAGGTTGGAAGTCACACATCCCTGCTAAAACAGAAAATCCCTGCTAAAACAGAAAACAGAAGGTACAAATGACGTATTGCAATGGATATTATGGATCCTAACACATGAAAAAAGACAAACCCAATTTGTCAATTCAGCGTGCGTTCACACTGTTGAAGTCACATGTTGCTGATAAGGATTCCTTCAAGAAGGAACCACTGGAGGTTCAGTTGTTTTCCATTCAGATTACACTTGATCACCCCCACACACTAAGTGCCCAATTAAGCTTCCCAGTTTCAAGTAGCTGTTCCCATTGGCTCCACTCCTACACCAAAAATTCTGTTTCTACTCATAGTTAGATACCATTAAAGGCTTCTTCAGTATTCAGAGAAGAGACCAGATTTATACCCTGCTCTTCGCTCAGAGTGGCTTACAATCTCCTTTACCCCCTCTCCCCACCAAAGACACCCCCTAAGGTAGGTGGGGCTGAGAGAGCCCTGAGGGAACTGCTCTTGAGAGAACAGCTCCAAGAGAACTGTAACTGACCCAAGGTCACCCAGCTGTCTTCATGTGGAGGAATATGGCATCAAACCTGGTTCCCAGATTAGAGTCCGCTGCTCTTAAACACTACATCAGAAATACATCCCTTTACTTTAGCATCCCTTTACTTTAGGGCCAAATAGTATAATCTGAAGAACTGGCAATTTATATATTTTCTCTCTGAATAAAACCCTGTAAAAGTGCTATGGAATATAAATCCCTGTCTATAGTCACAAATATAAAAAAGCCATGCCGTATTAAGTAGCTAACCCATTTTATGTGTATATTCTATCTTTATTTACTTATTTTAAATAATGAATAGCCCCTTCGATAGCACTCTACACGTTCGAGCTTGCTGAATTGAGTATTGCTATCATGATCTGGGCTGTGAAGCATGGCCTAGCAGGCACGGGGAGCCTGGCTAGCAGTAGAGGAGACTGGGCCTTCAACTCCCATAAGCCCCTGAGACAATTGCCTACTCAGACTGGCAAAGGCCCTTTAAATCATAAGCAGAGGTCTGTCACATCACCTACTGCCAAATCGTATAACTAATAATACTGGAGATTGAACCTGGGACCCTCTGCCTGCCAAGCGGATGGTCCCTGAGACACATCCTCTCCCAAAAAGCCCTGAAAGCCATTATTACAGAGATTAGTTCCCTTATAAATCCTAGCTTAAGCCACACCCACAATAGTGAATGGAGGAAGGAAGGAAGGAGGAGATTGATTTATACACTAACCGTCACTAGGAGTATCATAGTGGCCTGCAAACTCGTCACCCCCTCCCCACACAGACACCCTGCAAGGTATGTGGGTTTGAGAGAACTATGAATTGCCCGAGGTCCTCCAGCATCCGCAAGCTATCAAATGTGTGGAACTTAGGTGCAGACAGCACGTAAAGCGGCCGCCTGTTTCGATGCCCTTTTCTATGTAAAATGAACCTAAAATGGCCACTAAAATGCCACCCTACACTTAAAATGGCCACCCCACTGGATGTTTAATTGGTCCTGGCCAGCTATTCTAGAAATATGTGAAGGGACTACCCAAAACGGAGTCGAGATGCATTACAAGCAATAATCTCACAGGTGGACCTGCAATCATGAGGGGGGGGGGCAGCAATAGTTCCCTATCAAACTCCCCCTAACCAAGGGAAATCTGCTGGATAGTTGTTCGTCCGCTTGGGGGGATAAATTATGAGGGGAAGGAACTAGGGCCCCGGCAGACTGCCCTTACTGATAACACTAGGGGCTTTCCCCCAAAGGACGCTAATGTGTGGTTTGTTTGTTTGTTGTTGTTGTTTTTAAATACTGTGAGGCGCCACGGCCAGCAATCGTGCCGCTGCGTGCCGCCTAACTTCTAAGCCCCGACGCCTCATTGAAGCCGGCTCCTCCGCTGCCACGCTCGGACTGTAGCTGCCACCACAGTGCTGGGCTGCCGCCGCACTAAGCCCCGACGCCTCGTTGAAGCCGGCTCATCCGCTGCCACACTCAGGCTGCAGCCGCCACCGCAGTGCTGGGCTGCTGTCGTACTTGTGTCGCCTCTGCCGGGTTCGGGAAAATTGGGCCTCCGCTGCCATGTGCAAGCGGACAAGTGCCCAAACACCTCACTGCCAAGCTGGATCACAGCCAGCCCAAAAAAAGGCCCCTGCCGCCCTGAAGGCCCGCACCTGGTTCAATACTCCGAGTGCTCCTCTCTAGACGAGCACGTCGGAGCAACTGCATCTGGCGGGAGCGGAGCCTGGCAGTTCATCTAAGCCGGCTCCGCCCCTGCCCACGTCACAACGCAAAGCGTCGTGGCTCTGTCGCTGCTCGGTTCCTCAGGGCGGCAAAGCAGCCCCTGGCGACCAGCGGCATTGCCGGGTCACCGGGAGCTTCGAAGTCATTTTATATTGTATGTTCTGGCAGGAAGTACTTTCAAAACTCTGCAGTCACCTTACAGACTGTTATTTTCCATAGAGCCATCATCTTACCCCTCTCCATCTTGCAGCATTAAAATGTTCTTTTAGCCCCCTATAATGCCAGGTAAATGCCACAGCATTCTGTTTATCCCTTAGGATGTAAGGTAGACCTAGTATGTAATCCTGAGGTGGGTGACTTCTCCCCCCCCCATTTAATTTCAAGCTGCTGCTACAGATGGAAGCCATTTCTCAATTTCAGCTTAAAAAACAACAGCCAACAAGCATGATTGATATTAATCTTTTATTTTCCTTTATAAAAATTTATTTTCCCTTGAACTCAGAATGGGTAATATATTACTCAGTCCTCTTTCTTTAATAACAGCTTTGGGTTGTTCCATTAGTCACTACAGTTATTACAGCACTGAGGGCCTAATTCATCAGTATTTGACTTGCATAGGCAGAGCGTGATGCTTGTCTGATTCTGCCATGTATCAGGGCTATCATGCTCGGTTACAGGAAGAAACAGCTGCCATCTTGGCACAAATGGAGAGGCTTGGATCGAGGCTGTGGCATCATGGCGACGGCAGCTTTATGATGCTCGCGGTGACATTTCAGATGCCTTCGAAATGAAAGGTGCATGTTGATGAAAAGATGAAAGAAATACCAATGCGGGTTTGTTCAGTTTTTTATTTATATCTTTATTTTTGCTAGAGTTCTAACCCATCCCATAGAAAACCACTCAAGGTGTGTGTTAGTGAGTAAGCACAATGATCCAGATGATCATTTGACTGCATTCTACCACACATCACATCTGCACACAATCTGTCCTGAAATTCTTTTACCAGATGCCAGAGGGATAGTCGTTTGTGGTAGTATATAAAAGCCTCCTAGTCGCAGCCCAGCTCTGAGGGTAGATTCAAATTCCCGGGCCCCAAATTATGCAGAGGGGAGTAAGCCCCTGTTTTAGGAAGAAGGCTTTTACACAGGGACAGACTAACCACTGGAGCATTCCCAGTGAGCTGCTACCCACGAGGTCAAACTCTTTGTAAGACCAGGGTGGGGGTTGTCCTTGGCAGTTTTGGGGGTGTACTTAGGCATACTAGGCTACCAACCCCGGTGGGCAACCTCTCCCTCCTGCACTCCAGCTTCTGCCCTCACTTGATGGAGGAGTGGGCGGGAAAATGGGGGGGGCATTAGACTGTACTCTGTGACATCACTTCCAGTTGAGCACCCAGAAGTGATGTCACAGCACCTCTGACTGTCTAGGAATCCCCCCAAATTCTATGGTGAATTGGGGGGACTTTGAGAGCATCCTGGATGCTGTATGGTCACTTCTGGGAGCCTAATTGGAAGTGATGTCACAACATGCTAAAATTCTTTTACCAGATGTCTGAGGAATAGTCATTTGTTGTAGTATATAAAAGTCCCCATGTCTTACCCCAGCTTTGAGGGCAGATTCAAATTCCTGGATCCCAAACAGGAGCTTACTTCATTCTGCATAATTTGAGACCCAGGAATTTGAACCTGCCCTCAGAGCTGGGTTAAGACTAGAAGGTTTTTATACATGACAACAAACTACTAATCCCTCTGTCATCTGGTAGAAGAATTTTAGCACAGATTGTGTGCAGATGTGTGGTAGAATGTAGATGATTGCTGTAATGCTGTTGCTGAGTTAGGAAATCAGCTTGCTTCCTCTACAGTTGGATGTTCTGCTGTACTGGGTGGAGGAAGGGGCCCTCCCCCCATCTGATCTACCTTGGGTCCATTAGGCTCCTCCATCAGGTGCAGTAGGAGGGGAGAGGACCACTATGATGCCTTTTTATAGAATTGTTTCAGCATGTCACTCTACCTTGACTGTGCAGCCCTATTGTATAGAATCCATAACTGGGATGTTGATTGGGCAGATAACTGTAGAACCACCATTTATCTGCCTAAGCTGCGAAATTCATTGCCACCAACCCCATTTCCCACCCTGAGGAATAGAGAAGCAGGAAAAAAGTAGCCTCTACATACTGATGCTATAGGAATTCCCCCTGGTCTCTAGAGCATCACCTGGAAGTGACATTACCCCATCCCCAAACTTTGAGCATTTGCCAGACCAGTGTTGTAAAACCTAAGAAACTCTGGCCTCACACATGCAAAATTGTGGATATTCTCCATTTACCCGTGTGTTGAGGAATCCCCAAAATCTGCACTTAGAATAAATAATAGCCTGCATTTTTATTTGCCATTGTAAATACACTTCAGTCTGTTTTTACAAGAAATGAGATGGAAAGGCAAGAGAAAGCTATTCCCAGCAAAGTACTCCTGCCTTCTTCCCACTTAAAGACTACCCAAGATCCACTTTTTGTTTCTGAAATTTTATGAGCAACTATTTGTCCACATGATGGTTATAAAATTACCCTTAAAGAAATCAAAACCAAGAGAGAAAATTCTGTTAGACTTAAAACTGGTAGATGATTCCTGGTCAGTAGCATATATGTAGATTAGTATCATATATTAAACTCTGGTCTTTAAATTGGAAAGGTTCTTAATTAAAACTTACTTGTTTTACATCTCTGAATAAATTCCTTTCACATCTTTTTATATTTAGATGTGGGATCAAGTATTTAAAGCATGATGCTCACCATCTATGCCCACTCTTCCCAGCTACCCATCTGGAATGCCTATTAGATGCGGTTGCCAGCTTTGGGTTGGGAAATACCTGGACATTTTGGTGGTGGAGCCTGAGGAGGGCAGAGCTTGTGGAGGGGCTTCAGTGGGGTATAATGCCATACAGGGCACCTTCCAAAGTGGACATTTCATCTAAGTGAATTGATTTTTGTAGCTTGAAGATCAATTGTAATCCCAGGAGATCAAGGATCTTCTTAACTGTACTAAAAATGAATTTGCTCATATAGTAGAATATTGCATACTAGGAAACCACTAATGATTTTATATATTGTGTCCTGCCTTAGTTATCTCCTTCTCCTACTAAATAGTCCCACATACCCTTTTGTTTTGGTATAGTTACTAGGTTGCCCTTTCTTGTATCTTTTCCAGCTCTGTGGTAATCTTTTTGAGTGCTCCAAACTTTGTAAACAATGTGATGAGCATCCTAACTTACCTTGTTACAATGTGTTGAGTTGAGCACCTCCTATGAATGGCTCAGTGATTTGTTTGCAGTTCAAAATAAATAGCATTTTGAGTACTTTTGTGCCCAGCGCTGTATTCAGCCAGTTGGCTAGCCAGATAGCTGCTGTTTATGCATGTTCACAATTTATCAGCTTGCTTGCATTACATATGCCCCAGGATCATCATAGGCGAGTTGTGTACCATTCTAAGATGACTAATTTAGAGAATGTGCTGCTTTTATTACTGTACAATTGGTGGCATTCATCAGTCAGTGTCATTCATCTCACTGGTACATGCTCAGAACTGACTGGACCAAACTGCAGTTCGAAGGTGACGCTGCAATAATGCGTAAACCCAATGAATACGAATGAACATATTCAGATTTGGGAGTCCACCATACAACCTCCTCCACATTATCCAGCAGGACTGAGACCAACGAAGAAACCACCTCTTTTATAAAGAGTCTCCCCCTCCCATTGGGTGAATTGGGCCAACAGAAGGGGGGGAGGAGTAGAGGGAGAAAGCCTTGGAAAAGTATATGCAATCAAGGCACAAGGAATATCCAGCCCGCCAGGTAAACTGGGCAAGATTAGATTAAAGAGACAAGCCATGCAATCCCCCCCCCCCAGAACACCTTTCCAAATTCCTTTTTTAAAAAAACATGTAACATAATGGATGAGGACAAGGAAAGCAGTGTGGCAATTAGCATGCACATAACTGTTTGGATCCACTTTCAAATGCCTGAAAAAGAATCAAACCATTTTTTCACGGTTCTGGGTCACAGATTTCCATCTGAAAAGAGAGGTGCGTGAGCATCCCTGCTTCCATTCCCTGAACACTGCTAATGTAAAGAATTAGGGACTTAAAAGTTCCATGTCTCCCCTTACCCCATTGCCATCCTTGATAGAAGCAGCATTATACAGCCTTACTCCCTGATTAGACCATGGCCACCTGCTGGTATCTCCAATAATGAGAGGACAGTTAAACAGCTGCATGTTGAATTGCATAGATCTCCCTTTTTATTATATATCAAAAGCAGCAGAGGCAGTGAAACAGACAGACAGGAAAAC
>NW_015168787.1:97251-101029 GCF_001447785.1 Gekko japonicus
ACATTATTACACTAAAATGCTGGAGAGCACATTGGTACTGTGAGTGGAAATGTCACTTTTTGACATAATCAAATCCTTTTAGGAGAGGTTAAAAAATGCCAAAAATACAGTTTTAGGGAATCACTTTGGATACCAAAGGGCAAACTGGTGCAGCTTAGAAAATGTCAAAAAGGAAAAATGAATTTAATCAATAAATAACATTTCTCTGAAGACACTCTTTATTTCCTTAACTTCAGTGTGTGTCATTCAAATAATCTACATTTCTGCATATGTTGCCCCCCCCAAAAAAAACCCTAGAGTGTTCAATTTGCCATTTTAAAGGTAGCCTTTAAAAACATAATAAAAGCAATTAAACAAATGAATGTGCTTTGAACATCTTTTTGGGTTTCCTCCCCCCCAATTAAAACTTTGGGTGAATTAAAAAAATAAAATAAAATCAGTAGGAGTTCTGAACTCAGTAATTAGCAAGTAGGCTGACATTTACCAGTAAGAAATGACAAATCTCAGACATTTTAAAACATTGCCTTGTGGTATTAAAAAAAAAGTCTCCCCTTCCGCTTACATATAAAAAGCATGTTAAGCTCAGAGTCAGGTAATATCAAAATATTTGATATTTTTGTATTGTGCTAGATCCACTGAAGCTACAGTGGCCCTCAAGATCGACCTCAGAAGCGCTGCTCACCCAAGCTGCTCCAACTTGCATGGTGACCACTCCTGTACTCCTCAGGGAGAAAGGAAACACATGAAGCCCAGTGCCACCCTTCCAAGTTGGGAAAGGAACTAATGAATGCTTTATTTTAACAAAGCCAGCCAAGCGATGGAAGACAGGATGGGGGGAAGAAAGGGCAGATCCAGACGTAGTTTTTAAGTCATATCTTCCTCCCACAATAGAGAGAAGAAACGAGAACAGTAAAGATGTGTATGAAACTAGGAACTCAAAATGGCTGAAAAGATGGTAACTAGTAAGCCAGGGATGACACCAGGCCTGGTAATGGTGATAATGAGAGGTGGGTATGGGAATGCGGGGCTGAAATGGTGCCATGCTCCCAGTGCAGTGACAATTTGAGCAAATACTCGAAGTGATGTCATGCTGCCAGTGTGAAGCAGAGGCAATGATATAGATTTGGGGCAAAATTCTATGTTAAAACTGTGAAGTTTTTCCCAATCCTAGTGTGGCATCATTATCACATGAGTGACTTGATGTCACTTGTGGGTAGTCACTGGAGTACAGCAACATGATGTCACTTCTGGGTATTCCCTGGGAACACTGGAAGCTGAAGTAGGAGACCTGGTGTTCCTCATGATGAGGGACTTCTGTGTGTAGAGGTATCGTGCAGGGCAAGAGCGATGGAATTCCCCACCTCTGGCTCCTAAGGAGCCCCTCTCACCAGCTGATAAGAGTTTTCTTTTTCAAGGCCTGTCATTGTGCTGGAGGTCACAGGGAAGGAAGTTTGACCTCTTTTATTTATTTATTTTTTAAATTTCATTTAAAATGGTAACTGAGTGGTAGTGCTGGGAAAGCTCTGCTTCCTGTCCAGGAGAGCACAGATTAAAGATTTCCAGCTCTACCACCTAAACAGGTGCCCCTTTTCAAAGTAATCATGGCACTGGGATCTCTGGCAAACCCCTACTCCGTATCTTTTTGTAAAATGCTTTGAGCCTGTATTTATATACATATTTAGATAGTTATATACAGGGGTCCTTTAATAGAAAAAGAGGGGCAGGAGCTCATTTGCATAACATTTGCCTATGCCACACCCCCTGACTAGGGTTGCCAAGTCCATCTTCTGCCCCCAGCGGGGGACATTGGGGGCGTTCCTGGAGGGGGCGGGGCATCCCCAACATGATGATGTCATGTTGTAGACTTTCCCTTTTAAGTGCATGGAGGGAGCTGGCATGTCCCTGCAAGCCTGATTTGAAGTGGATATTGGGCTTGGAAGGGAACGCGGGTTCCATGAACTTAAAGGCAGCCACTCCTCTCTCTCAAGAGAGAAGGGAGAGGGGTGACTGTGGGTGTTGGGGGTGGGTAGAACCCTCCCCAAAATGGGGGACCCCTGGCAAACCGGGGGGTTTGACAATCCTACCCCTGACAAAGGGCAGGCATGCAAGCATGCCTGGGTTCCCTACCTAATCTTCTCCAGGTGCCCTGTGGCTGCGAGGCACCTGGAGAAGATTGGGCAGGGAACCCAGGCGTGTTTAAAATGACTTTCTTTTCCTTCCTCACTTCCCTCACAACCCCCCCCTCCCCAAGTTTCTCCGCAGGCTCAGGGGGAAAGGGGGGCATGTCTGCCTGACTCCCCTTCCCCTTCCCAGCCAATCCGCCACAGTGGGCTGGCTGGAGAAGGGAAGGGAAGGGCAGGCAGGCAGGCAGACATGCCCGATGGGGAAGGGAAATATTGTGTAGTGGGTTGCCGCGTGGATAAACGACAGACGACGACGTAGTGCATAGCACGCTTTAATGGTACACAACAATAACAACAGACCAACGGCCGGCAGGCCAACTATATACACAACCAGGGGACCACCCCTGGGTCCTATTGGCGGGTTTAAATCTCCCGCCACGGTCCCATTGGTTCCCCCAGTGGAGGGACTAGGATCCTAGTCCCCATTGTTGTTCTGGGCTGAAGCTCAGGCGTGTGCGCTGACCTCCGGTGGCGGTCAGCAGACACAACAGGAAAGAAAGGCATTTAAATCCCCCCTCCCACTTCCTCGAGTTTCTCCACAAAAGCGGAGAAGCTCAGGGAAAAAAGGAAGCATGTCTGCCTGCCTGCCTGCCCTGCCCTTCCATTCCCCAGCCTAGGCTTGTTACTCCTGGAACGCTGTTCCAGCTTGTTCCTTCTCAAAATGACCCTTGGCTTAAAACCATATACCTTAAGGACCGCCTACACCCATATGAACCAACCTGACTACTATGGACATCTTCAGAGGCGTCTTCATCTGAGGCAGGGGATATCCATTTGTCCCTTTCTACCACTGTCTTCTGCCAGCTGGTGAAGGCCTGTTGTTTTGTCTGGTGTTCCCTCACAGATTTGCTTTGTCCCTTCCTCCTGCTCATACATTTACGTGTTCTTATACATTTATATGTGTTTTTAGGAGGGAAGGTAGCATGGTATAGCTCAACCTCATCAGACCTCAGAAGCAAAGCAGGGTGGGTACTTGCAAGAGAGGCCAAAAGGAAAACTCTGCATAGGACAGCATTGGCAAACCATCTCTGCTTCTCACTTGTCTCGAAAGCCTCTTGCTGGGGTTACCATAAGGTGGCTGTGACTTGATGGCACACATGTGCTTTTAATGCCATTTTAATGGTTTCATTGTTTGCTGCCTTGGGATCCTACATTGGTTGCAAAGGTGGCCTAATTTTTTTTTAAAAATTGTACAGCAAGAAAAGCAGGTTACAAATATTTTTAAAAGTGCACAAACTAGTTCATAGATCAAGATGGGTAGCCGTGTTAGTCAGTCTGTAGAAGTAGAAAAGAGCAAAAGTCCAGTAGCACCTTAAAGACTAACAAAATATGTGGCAGGGGATGAGCTTTCATGATTCACTGCTCACTTCTAGCTGTGTCTGAAGAAGTGAGCCATGACTCATAAAAGCTCATCCCCTGCCACATATTTTGTTAGTCTTTAAGGTGCTACTGGACTCTTGCTCTTTTAAACTAGTTCATAGTTTCTCATTGTTTATATGGGCTGTGCAAGATGTAGGGTTGCTAGGTCCCCTCGTTGTTCTGGCTAGGGGATTCAGGGGGTGTTCCGGATTGTGGTAAGAAATATTGAAAGATGG
>NW_015168788.1:0-30574 GCF_001447785.1 Gekko japonicus
TGGTAATACTGGCAGGGTCTGATCTGTAAGGGCCCCATAGATATATTTTTTTCAGGAGCCCTCTTTGAGTTAGATTTAAAAATAATATGTGGCCAAGGGGAATGCAAGACCACGTGTAACAAGTTAAAAATGTTACATGCAGTTTGACTTTCTGTTTCTGCTAAATGTTAGAGATTGAAAAATATAGCACCTTCTTGTATGTATGGTGGAATTTTTTGAGGTCTAGGAATACTGGGATGAAATACTGAAATAGTTGACACGATTTGGTTGACTTTGTAACCCGCCCTGAGCTCGGTTGCGGGGAGGACAGGATAGAAATTGAATTAATTAAGTAAAACCAAGGGAATAGTCACCAGCTACTGGACTATGTCCGGAATTCAGTACCATCCTGTCTCTTTGCCTGATAACATCTTAGGCAGTGGGAGACCCTCTCCGGCATGATATAAAATCTGAACCAGATCCTGTCCTGCCCAGTGGCAAACATTTCGCCATGCCAAAATGGACTAAAAAACCCAAAAAAACTCGTACTAAAAAAACAAAAAAACCTCATACAAGCCCAGGAAGAACTCAGTTTTCAGTCAGAATTTGAGTTCAGGCACTAGGTACTATTACATCAGTATTGGCTCCTGGCTGCATCAATTTTTTCTGACCAAGTGAGAAAGGTACACAATTGTCCTATTGCAATAGGAAGGTGTACCTGACCATGGCAGCAAACTATCAAGATTGAGGCCTCTGATCAGGGGTCATTTCGTAGACAAAGAGGTGCAGGAGCTCATTAGCATAACTCATTAGTATAACTTATTTACATATGCCACACCCCCTGAAATCACTGAAAGTGTGTCAGGAGGCACACTTAGGCTCCACTGGACTGTTTTGGATTGCTAGCTATTGGGGGAGGGGGAACATGCAGATCTGTCCTCGCAGAGGAGGGAGAGCTTGTACCTGAATAAAACTTGGTCTTAAAGGTGCCACTGGACTGTTTTGGACCAGGGGGCCGGGGGGTGGGGAGGGGCTCTGCAGCTTACCTGGCTGCTTCTTGCTCTGACTGGGAGCAGGGGGTGGGGCTTGTTGCATGTGCCTGTCCCCTGGACTCTTTACTGCCGGAGCTCTGCTCCTGTGTGCTCCTGCAGGAAATGGCACCTAATGCAGTAAGAATTTTAATAGCTAGTATGGGGTAGGAATGCTCCTAGATGTGCACTGATGGATTAGGATATTATGGTACATGATGAGCCAACTTTGTCTGTTTTGAGTGTTAAAGTAGACATAGTCTTGGTTCTTTTTATATTTTCATAGTAGGTGTTGGTTTTCTGTTTGTTTTATTGTTTAGTTAAGGGCTTTCCCCCATTTTATGTTTAACGGTATGTATAGCTGTGGTTTGTTTTAGCTGGTTTGGTTTCTTAGGCTATAGGTTTTGTTCTGTTTGTGTTTTCAAAAAGTTTTATAAGTAGAGATAGGGCACAAAAAATAATGGTGGCCAAACACCACAGAATCCAAGTGGGGTGTCTGCATTTTGCTCCCATGACTATTTGGTTCCTTCCTGCCTTCTGCTCGACAGGGGACGTGTGATCTGAAAAGTGATATTCAGGAACTCTTTCAATGCTCCAAGCAATACAGCTGGCCTTTTCCTCCCATGAGGCAAGCCACCCTCAGCCATTCTCCTTCAGGAATGTGGAGGCTGAGAATACTGGACTACCTCACAGGGCTGTTAGGGTGACTGTGATTGTGAAGCACTTGGCACACTGAAAGTGCTGTCTCAGAGGATTCTAATCCTTCTAAACTATAATTTAAAGTCTCAACAACAACAACAAAAACCCCAAGCCCAGGTTTTTGCCCGTACCTTAGAAGGTTGCCCCAAAGACAAGCAATACACTAAACAGAATGTGCCCGAGCCAAAGACAGCAGGACCCCCTGGAAAAGCAGCCAGGCCGCTGTGAAAAGGGGGCAGGTTTGCGCAGTGGGAAAGAAGGCTTCCCATCACTGCTGCCCCTGACCTCAGATGTGAGCAGAACTTGCCCCTCTGTGCAGAGAGACAGCCAGGCACTGTCAAGCCTTCACCTGAGAGAGAATCCCTATCAGCTTCCCACGGCAATTCATGCAGAGGACAACACAGTTGAGCCAAGCCTGAAGCTAGGGTTGCCAGATCCAGGTAGGGAAACCCTGGAGATTTAGGGACGGAGCCTGGGGAGGATGGGGACCTCAGTGGGGTACAGTGCCATAGAGTCCATGCCACAAAGCAGCCACTTTCTCCAGGGGAACGGCTCTCTGTAGATGAGCTGTAATTCCGGGGGATCCCCAGGTCCCACCACCAGGAAGCTGGCATCTCTACCTGGAGCCTTCTGAAGGCCCGAGCTCAAGGCCAGCGGACGATGCTGCGAGGCCTGCTCCTCACCTTCTCCCTGCTCTCTTTCAGGCTCCAACACCTTCAGGCCATATTTGGAAGGGCAAAGGCTGCCCCTTTGGCCCCAGAAGAGCCCCAGCAGCAGCCTGCAGGTGAGGCATTTCTCCAGGCTCTTGTGGGATGGTGGAAAGGGAAGGGAGGTGGAGCCGGTGGGCCTGCTGAGAAGGGGGGCACCCCTTGTGCTCAGCCATCCTGCGTCTCTGTGAACGAGGAGCCTTTGGGGGACCGGGCTGCTCTCTTTCACTCAGGGCAACAAGAAGGTGTTGGCCTGAAGGCCAAACTGGAGCCTCCAGCTCAGCTTTCATGGTCCATTCTTCCATGCCCAGGGTAATGCTGATCGCCATTTTGGGGGTCAGGAAGGAATTCCCCCCAGGCCAGATTGGCCAGGGATCCTGGAGGGTTTCCCCCCTTCCTCTGGGCACAGAGCAGGGGTCACAGGGGGGAAGTTCCTGTGTTGAGCAAGGGTTGGACTACATGACCCTTGAGGTCCCTTCCAGCTCTATGTTCCACTTGGGGAGGCTTGGGGTCATAATGCGGCTCCTCCTCCCACTGTCAGCTGGCTGGGTTTACGTTTGGGTCAGCTGGTGGTGCTGGGGAGCCACAGGGGGCTGCCGACTGCCACTCTGCCACTCTTGACAGCTCTTGGTGGTGCTCCACCCTCGAGCCCACCCTTTTTAAGGAGCCTCACCCTGCCTGCTGATGCTGCGGTGAAGCAGGCCGATGCTCCTGGAGAACTGCCAGATGAAAAGCTGCTATGTAGGAATTCCCTCCTGGGCCATCAATGACACATTTCCACGAGGCTGACTGCTTTCAGTAGGGGTGGAAACCCAGATCCTGCCCTGCCCTCTCCCGGGCAGCGGGGACTCCACGGCTCTCCTTACCCTGCTTACAACCTCACCTTAGCAACTTGCAGGGCCGGAAGCGCCACACAAACTTCCTGGGGGGCCTCTGTGGAAGGTGCAGGGCCCAGGAGGGGAAAGGGCAGCCAATGTTGCCCTTTCTGAAGCAGGCAGTCGGGGAGCAAATTAAGGCGAGTGAGACTCAGGGCCAGCGCCTTTAACCTTAAAAGAAGTGGACTCACTCCAAAGAAGAAGAATGGATGTCGAACTCAGTCCCACAGTTCTGCACTCACTCAACTCCCCAAGGCCCCAAGAAGACTGAGGCCCCCAACCACAGGAGGCAGCCTTCACCAGCCCTGGAAACAGCAGATCCAGGAGGCTACACTCTGGAGGGCCAAAACAGCAGGAGACAGAAGAGGAAGAAGAAGAGATTGGATTTATACCCTGCCCTTCACTCAGAGTCTCAGAGTGGCTGACAAACTCCTTTCCCTCCGCCTCCCCACAACAGACACCCTGTGAGGTAGGCGGGGCTGAGAAAGCTCTTTCCAGTACTGTCCTTGAGAGAACAGCTCTGACAGAACTACGGCTTGCCCAAGGTCATCCAGCCAGGTGCAAGTGGGTTAGGGTTAGGGTTAGTGGGGAATCAAGCCCGGTTCTCCCAGATTAGAGCCCGCACACTTCACCACTACACCAAACTGGCTCTCAGAGAGAAGCTGCAGCAGAGCAAAACTTCCCAGGCCAAGCAAAAAGCCTGCGAGAACCAACTGCCAACCAGCCGCTACAACTGAACGCTGAGGAACTGAGCCGGAGGGACCAGCTGACCGACGAGGAGCCAACCCCACACACTGATCCCAGGGGCCCAGAAGGGGAGCTGAGCTGACAAGCCGAATATCCAAGCCCACCGCGGGAGCCAGGCCACCCCCAATCTGAGCTTCCTCCGCTCAGCCAGGCCGGCACCCAGGTGACATGGGCTGGCCAGCACGATGGCCTGAGGCTCCCGCTGTTCTGACCATCAGATGGGGACTAGGCAGGAAGGCCACCTCCTGCCCCCTCCCATTCCTGGTGATCGATGAAGAGGCAGGGCCAATTGGGGAGGGGGTGCCGCCCTTCTGGGGCCCCTCATGGCTACGGGCCTCCATGACAGAGTCATTTTTCAACATGGAGCCCATATTAATAGTGGCCACAGGGGCCATGGAGCAGCTCCGGTACATCTTTTATTGAGGCAACCTTTGTGCCCGGCAGTCAGAGGGAGGGGAGCTCTGTGAGGAGGGATGAAGCAGGGAACCTCGGGGTTGTGGGACAACGAGCAGAACCAACCAAACGGAGAGATGCCAGGCAGGAGCTGGAGGCTCCCAAAGATTGCTGCAGTTGGCCTCACCTCAGGGAGAGGTGGCCAGAGTGCCTCAGGACTGAATCCCATTCTCCAACGAGGAGCAATGCATCCTGGAAGCTCTCGTTCTATTTCGGAAGCTGCACCGCTGTCCCCCCCCCCCAACCACCACCATCACACCACTCCGTACTGGGTGTTTGTCAGTTGTTGGCCAGAGGAAGGAGTTGTGTGGGGGGGGGGCTCAGTTGGCACACCCTGGGGGCTAGATGACCAGCCTCTCCCTCACAGTGAAGACTCCTGCCAGGAAGTCCCAGACTCCCCTGGGGCTCAAGCTCCAAAGCTCAGTCCGGGAGCCCAGGCCAAGGCAGCACCCAAAGCCAAGGACATGAAACGCTGATCGCCTGCAGGTACCGTAGTGCCCGAAGCCGTGTCTTTTCTAGATCGCTGAGGCACAGTATGGGGGAGAGCTGTGTCCATCAGTCGAGGCGGGAGGATGCTGAGGAGCCAGTGTCCCACTCAGGGTCCAGAATCCCTGGGCCTGCTCCCAGCAGGAGAGTGACAGGCTGGCCTTCCGGGCTTTCTGCAGGGGGCGGGGCATTCAGCACCCCCCACACTTTGGCTCCACCTTCCTTTCAGAGCAAGCCAAGGAAGGCCTCCGGGTGCTGCTGCAGGAGCTGCTGAGGGAGGACCCGTCTGCTGGGCATCTGGCGGGGCTCCTTGACGTAAGCGTGTGGGAGAGAAGATGGTGGTGGACGCAGGTCTCTTTGGAGGCTGGGAAGCAGAGGTGGGCCTGGCAGGGAGAAACGATCACATGAGCGTCAGCAGAACCACACAAACCAACTTCTTTAGACTCTAGGTGACAATTAAGACAAAAAAATCTTCTCTGTAATTATTAAACACCTAGCAGATTTCGTAAATTGGGTTTATCGGGTTGGAGATGTGTTGGAACTGTCAGCAGTGAAGACCAGGTCCAGCATAGACGTTATATGGGCATGTCCCATTTTCAGCTGGCATTCGGGTCGTAGATGCCAGCCCCGGGCTGGGAAATCCCCTGGAGCTGTGGAAGTGGAGCCTGGGGAGGGCAGAGTTTGGGGAAGCGGAGTAGCCCTGTCAGAGTGTGATGCCGCACAGGCCACCTTCCAATGAAGTCATTTTCTCCAGGGGAACTGAGCTTTGCAGGGTTCCCAGGCAGTGCCTGACAAGTTGGTGGAAGCAGCATGACGGGAGAATTAAGAAACAAGCCAACTGCAGCTTCACGTACTCATTGGATGTTCTTACTGGGAGGCTCTAGGAATAACCGGCCCATAGAGGTTCCAGGGATTGCTAGCGCTACCCCACCCCTTTCTCACTTCTGGTCAGAACTTCCAGGAAGTACCTGAGGCAGCATTGAAAATAAAAATCCACGGGGCGGTGGAGAACAGGACCCTAAGGGAGGGGGATCCCCCACCCCGCTGAGGACTGGGTAGCCCTAGACCCGTGTCCTCTGGGCAGCAACTGCAATTCCTGAAGATCTCCAGGCCCCGGGTGGAAAACTGGATGAGAGGAGATTTCACTGAGTGGGAGCATCATTCAGAGATGACTGCTCAGTAGCCTTATGAAACAGGGGTTGGAGCAGGCCTGTCTGCAGATTCCTGACCTTTCTGCTATTTGTCTACAATCCAATAATAGTACAAGAAAGACACCAAGATGATTTACTGTTTGTAAGAACTTTAGATTATCAGACAGTGCTCTTTAACATTGTGGAATCATTTTTCACATTTATTCTTGTATGAATGTACAGAAATGTATTTGTATTAGTATTAGCATTAACAGTGACCTTAAAAAAAAATCTATAGAAGAGTGATATGCCCTTCATAGATATACCACGGTTGCCACTGACTATTTTCTACTCACTTATCTCGAGATCTCTCTTTGGTTCTCCGGTCCCAGATGGAGGTTGGCGAGCTTCCCTTAGGGCTTCACAGAGTTGCCCAAGAGTCTCCTGCCGGGACCGTCTTTCCTCCCCGCTAAGATGCGCATAACGGATGCTGGGGGAGCCAGATGGGCCAGGTCCTTGAAGGGGCAGGCGTCCTGCGGAACTTGCTTCCGCGAGATATTCTGAGGCCTTTTCATGCCAGGCGTCCGGCGGAACTTGCTTCCGCGAGATATTCTGAGGCCTTTTGATGCTCATCTGGGTCAGCTCTTGTGAGAAAATCTCGACGGGCACCTGAAGACGCCCTCTGCCTCCTCATCTGCCTCTCCTTTCTTGACCTGCTGCCTCTTTCTGACTGAAGGCTGAGGGGCCTGACTCTCGGAGCTTCTCCTCGTGTTCCCCACAAGAAGCCCTGTCGGTCCATCGAACTCAAGGTCATCTGCTCTGAGTAGCAGCAGCTGCTCTCCGGAGTGTGGAGTAGACAAAGACATTTCCTCGGCACCTGTCCTGAGTGAGGATTTTGGATCCAGGCAGATTGAATCCCAGAGGAGACCTGCCGGGATACTTTTTACTGGAACGTAATCTTGGAAAACTAAAGAATGTACAGGAGGCGTGAGCCTTTCCGGGAGGACACCACACTCTGCCAGCCAGCTTCCTCTGAAGACAGAGACCTGGAGGCCAGCCGTGTCCCCTGAAGACAAGGAATCCCATAACCTCCCTCCCTGGCGGGTCAGCCAGGTCTGAAGGGAAACGGCGGTTTAACTGTCTTTTGGCCGCTAACTCCCACCTCCCACCTGCTCTCCCAATATTCCAAAGGGCCTGATTGGCTGCTACCTGCCCCGTGAATATTCCAACCAGGTTTAAAGGCGATTGGTCCTTTCCAGGAAATGGGCAGGACTTTGACTTGTCCGTCACACCGGTCTATATTAGCCCCACCTCTGAGGGACTCTTAACCACAGAGACAAAACTTCCTGCTAACCACCACTTGGTATTCAAGAGCCGCACATTTGGGTTCCAGCACTTGGCAGACGGGAAGGGGAAAGGGGAGGCAAGGGACATACTTTGAAAAAGAAAGAAAAAGGACGAGGCTCCAAGGGAGACTGGGAATGACGATGGAGACTGGGTTACAGTAATCCAAGAGAGTGGAAGTAGCAGGAACGGAGAGACAGATTTGCTGCCAAAGGAAGACTTGAGTGTGTTAAAGCACCGAACTCTCAAATGGCCAAAAGACATGGTCAGAGGCAGGACATGGGAGTTGCCACAGGGGGAAAGTGTTTTGAGGGAGGGAGCGAGGGGTTGCTTTGCTGGGTGGACAGAAAGTGTTCCAGAGAGCCCTCGTGTCAATGGGACTGGGGTCCTGCAGGATCAGGCAAATAAGGCAATAATGATTCCAAGTTTCTGTCAGTCCTCTTCTTTGTTTGGAAGGACTGTGGCAAGTGCCCTGGGCACTTTTCACACATGCTAAATAATGCAGTTTCAATCCCCTTCAGCAACCCTTCGAGAGTGGAGGTTGCCATTTCACACAGGAAACTCCAGTTGCAAAGTGGATTGAAAGTGGATTGAAAGTATGTTATTTAGTGTGTGTGAAAGCACCCCATAGTAGATACCCAAAAGAACCTGAGCTGAATGGAAACCTCCTGAACCACGGGTGAAGAGCAGGGAGTGCATGTTTGCAGCTGCAATCCTGAGGATCCTTTCTTCAGAGTAAGCCACAATGAGTAACACAGGCCTCACATGGGGCTTGGGGAGGGGAGGGACTCCAGTGGGTTATATTGCCATAGAGCCCACCTTTCAAAGCGGCCATTTTCTCCAGGTGAAGTGGTCTCTGTTGCCTGGAGATTAGTTGTAATCCCAAGAGATCTCCAGCCACCTCCTGGAGGTTGGCAACCCAAAGGATGTCCCAGAGCAGCCATGGAGGGAGGGCTACCTACGCCTCGTCTCAGCGGGCGAGGGAAGGAGAACCTTCTGTGGTGCTGGAGAGGCGTCCTTGTGAGAGGGAGGGGCCAGGGCAAAGGGGCTCTTTCTCCCCCCCCCCCATCCAGGAAACACGAGAGAATTCCCCCCTGGGGAATTCCTTGTGTGGTGGTGTGAAGGAGGAGAGACAGTGGTCTCGACTCTCTTCTCTTGCCTTAGAAAGGACACAGTTTATGGGAATTCTTTTTATTCCTTTGTGAATTACTTGGCTCCCTCAATGCACTTCACCTTGAGCAGAACAAGAAGAAGAGAAGAAGTGATTGGATTTATACCTCGCCCTACACTTGGAGTCAGAGTGGCTTACAAACTCCTTTTCCTTACCCTCCCCACAACAGACACCTGAAGCATGTAACAGCAATTTTGCAGCATTATAAGGCCATTAAGAAAATACAGGCAACGCATTGCTTTAGCAAGTAGGAAGACAAAATACAAGGAAATAGACGAAGACAAAATACAAGGACATAGACGCTTGCACACAGGCATGACCATATTAGGCGTTGCTAGGGCCTGCTGCGGTGGCTCAAGTGGTTGAGATGCTGAACTGCAGGCTGTGGAAGGTAGGTAGTTCAGCAGTTCGAGACCCAGGTGCCGCATGATGGAGTGAGCTCCCATCTCTAGTTCCAGCTCCTGCCAACCTAGCAGTTCGAAAGCAAGAAATTGCAAGTAGATAAATAGGCACCACTTCGGTGGGAAGGTAACAGCATTCCATGCGCCTTGGTGTTTAGTCATGCCAGCCACAAGACCACGGAAACGTCTTCGGACAGCGCTGGCTCTTCGGCTTTGAAACGGAGATGAGCACCGCAACCCTAGAGTCGGATTTGACTGGCTTTCGAGCAAGGGAACCTTTACTTTTACCTTTAGGGCCCGTTACTTAGGAAGATGTTAACCTTGCTTTATTTCTGTAATCAAGACGTTTAACATCTGCTGATAACAGGAAAGCCTCGGCCTTCCCACAAGCTAGATGTGTGATCAGCCAAGAATGCTGTGGTCTTGAAAAAGTACAGAATGCTGTTTTCTGATAATTTCTGATAATCACTCTGCTAAAAAAAAAATAACAAGGAAAATAATTTTTTTCTCTGTACTCTGTATGTATCTAAGCTTGATTCCAACTTCATTCGGGGTACAGCTTTGTTCGAAAGTGCCTCTTGGTGCTTTGGCTGTACCTTGGCGCCAAAATAAACAACTGTTGACTCTCCTTGCTGAATCTCTGGTGGTCTATCTCTCAGAATTCCTGCTACACACCCTGTGAGGTCGGTGGGGCTGAGAGAGCTCTGACAGAAACTGCTCTTTTTCAAGGACAGCTCTGACAGGACTATGGCTTGCCCAAGGTCATCCAGCAGCTGCAAGTAGAGGAGTGGGGAATCAAACCCAGTCCTCCCAGATTAGAGTCCGCACACTTAACCACTACACCAAACTGGCTCTCTCACTAACAAGAACAAAAGAGCGGAGATCCCGCCCCAGGGGCAGCTTGTCTCAGCTCACTCCAGGGCTGTTTTAATGTTCCAGTTCTACAACAGAGATGCCGTCCACACCACTAAACAGTGCACCGCCCCTTCCCTCCGTGCCATTCCTCACATCTGAATCCCTCCCTCCCTCTCAGGAGCTGGAGGCGGTGATAAGGCCCTGCCCCATTTCCTCATTACAACAGGCCTTTGAGAGAGGCTAGAGATTGGCCCAAGGTCCCCCTTTCCCCTTTCCTTTTCTCTCCGTAGAGAGACCACTGAGCAGGGGCGGATTAACCATGAAGCAGACTAAGCATGAGTTTAGGGCACCAGGGCCAAAGGGGGCACCACAAAGTTGGGAAAAGGGTGAAAAGAAAAGAGCGGTCGGGTTAGAACGGATAAAAGGAAGTACTACTTCACCCAAAGAGTGATTAACACATGGAATGCACTGCCACAGGAAGTGGTGGCGGCTACAAGCATGGACGGCTTCAAAAGGGAATTAGATAGGCATATGGAGCAGAGGTCCATCAGTGGATATTAGCCACATAGTATAGATAGGGGCTCTGGGGCAAGTGATGCTCTGTCTTCGTGGTGCTTGGGGGGGCCAACAGTGGGAGGGCTTCTAATGTCCTGGCCCCACTGGTGGACCTCCTGATGGCACTGGTATTTCTGGCCACTGTGTGACACAGAGTGTTGGACTAGATGGGCCTTTGGCCTGATCCAACATTGGCGTCTCTTATGTTCTTATGTTATGTTAAGGATGGCTCCAGAGCAAACTAATTATGCAGTAACCAAATAGCTCGCTCACAACTTTAATGCCAGTAGCTCACAAAGTAGAATTTTTGCTCACAAAACTCCACAGCTTAGAGGGAACATTCTCAAACGCAACTTCTGTTGCTCTGATTTTTGATGGAACGACGCCTTTAGTCTCCTTCAAAAGCCGATGGCGAAATGAAGCTTATCGGCAGTCTCATCCACTTATCTGTTGCCACCTTTCAGTGATCATGCTCTCATTGAGTGTTACGCTGCTCAATTGAACACTAAATGCAATCACCGTTGAGGAAATCATTCCACACTCACATGAACAGCTCCCTTCTTATTTCAATAAAGGCTGCACGACACTAGCTAGGGATTGTGTCTCTGCGGTCATTCCATTTGTCTGTATACGTATATTTTCTGAAGCTCCTTCAGGAGATAGAGCTGCCAGCTCTGGTTGGGATATTCCTGGAGATTTGGGGCAATGCTACCTCTAAGCCAGGGATGTCGAACTCATTTCTTATGAGGGCCGGATCTGACATAAATGAGACCTTGTCGGGCCGGGCCGTGTGTGTCATAACATGTAATGCCAGGTAGTGGAGATATAAACTTTATAAAGGACACAAACACAAAGGGTTTTTTTAACTTAAAATAAAAACATGCTTAAAACGTTAGCACTCTTGCAATATTTTGTTTATTTAGCAGTGTCTGATAACTGACACCTCTTGCTCTGAATTATTGCATCAAACTGTCTGTGCTGTTGCAATCCTCAGTATGTTGTTCAGGTGTGCATCTGTAAGCTGCAAACCTAGGATGACGCAGCAGCAGCAGAACTGGAAGAAGAAGCAGAAGACAGCCAGTTCCACTGCAGGCCTGAAGGAAGCCCTCCGGGGGGGGCCTGATCCGGCCCCTGAGCCACATGTTTGACATGGAGATTTTGAGGGTGCAGCTGGGGGGGAGTTGGCAACAATTCATAAGTCCCATGATGTTAAAACAAACAGCGAGCGGGCCCACCAGCCAACTCTTTGGCATAGGCAGATTTCAATAGGCAGGTCCTCAGCAGGGGAGGCCAAAATAATTGGGCGTCTGCCACCTCAGCCAAAGGCCGGGTGGGACAGCTCCCTTTTACAGGCCCTGCAAAACTGTAACAAGGCCCCCCGGGGCTCTGATCTCAATGGGGAGCATGTTCCACCAGGCAGGGGCCAGGGCAGAAGAACCCCCTGCCCTGGTTGAGGCTAAGTGGATGTCCTTTGGGCTGGGAACAACCAGTAAATGATGGTCTGCCAAGTGCGAGGCTCTCCGGGGCACATATGGGGAGAGACGGTCCCTTACATCACAGGCATTTATCTCTTTTTACATGTTTCTATGTCACAGTTTGGTGCAATGGTTAGGAGCGCGGACTCTAATCTGGGAGAACTGGGTTTGATCCCCCACTCCTCCAAATGCAGCTGCTGGTGTGACCTTGGGTCAGTTAAAAGTTCTTTCAGAGCTGATCTCTCGCGAACAGTTCTCGAAAGAGCTCTCTCAGCCCCACCTACCTCACAGGGTGTCTGTTGTCGGGAGGGGAAGGGAAAGGAGATTGGTTAGGAGCGCGGACTCTAATCTGGGAGAACTGGGTTTGATTCCCCACTCCTCCAAATGCAGCTGCTGGTGTGACCTTGGGTCAGTTAAAAGTTCTTTCAGAGCTGATCTCTCACGAACAGTTCTCGAAAAAGCTCTCTCAGCCCCATCTACCTCACAGGGTGTCTGTTGTCGGGAGGGGAAGGGAAAGGAGATTGTAAGCTGCTCTGAGACTCCTTCGGGTAGTGAAGGGCATTGTATAAATCCAATCTCCTCCTCCTCCTCTTCTTCTTCTTATTTTCTCTTGCCACGTCAGGCAATGTAAACAAGTGACACCTAGCCGACACCCATGGCAATTTTTTTTAAAGTCATAATAAAACTTTTATCCCATCATTTGGGAGGGAAGGCAGCATGGTATAGCTTGATTTTTGTCAGAGCTTGGAAACGAAGCAGGGTGAGTCATTACTTGGAAGGGAGACCCCCGAGGGGCACTCTGAAGAGGGCAGCGACGGGAAACCGAGGCTGGGGTCACCGTAAGTCAGCTGTGACTCGGCAGCACCCGACACACACCCGTCCCACCACTGTGTACTTTCAAAGCAAGGAAGCAAAGCAGAGTCTGAAACGGGCTTAGAAGGGATTTTTTCATCTGTTTGTTTTCTGCACGTCCAATCTGAGGCATTCTCTCCCTCCGTGGCTACAGTTCAACCAGGCAGTCGGCCGCTCGGAAAGTGACTTATCGATCCGCTATTCCAAGCAGGGCCCGGGTAGTAGCAGCTGCCAGTATTCATCATCCTCTAATGTCTCAATGTGTAGTTTCCATGACTTTTCGAGTTTATCACACCTGTCCTGCGGTGTCTCCTGGGAAACATCAGATTCCTGTGAGCAGGGTCATTTCATGGCTGTCCTAAAATGTCATTTGTTTAAAAGTCTCACCTTTGTTTCATGAACAAGAAATGAAAGAAAGGCTACCGAACCCGGCCTGCGCCATCGAACAGGCTATTTCCAGCTCACAATTAACATTTTTTTTCAGTGCCGTTGACATTTCTTTCAGCAAACAAGTGCCTACATACAGCGATGTTTGGTGTTCTGTACATTCCATCGTGAGAAACAATGACCGTAATTTCCGCTTAATGTGCTCCGACATACAGAGGCATCCTCTGAGCATAGCGTCAGTTTGAGCAGCTCACAAAGTACCTCCAAGTAGCTTGGCTTGCAATCATGAGCGATAGCGGGTGGCTTACAGAACAGCTCCATAAACACGGCTTCCGCATCTCAGCCCAAATAACGCTGTAAACTAGAGCCAACCATGCAACGGAATCTGTATGATTAATCACCAAGCGAACGTTAATAAGTTCCAAAGCCTCGCTGAAGCCCTAGCTGGAGAATTTTTCAGAATCCCCCGCAAGGCCTTGATTCTTGTGCTGTAATAAAACGATGAACAAAATGTTAAATTCAATGCCTTTCAGAATTTGCAACATCAAATGCTCGTGCTGATTTTAAAGCTTGATTTTCAGTGGCAGTTAAAAGGGAAACAGCTAAATTGGAATTTTGTATATTTCTGTTCATTTTCTTTTCTCCCCCTTTCTCCCCTTTCTTTACATAAACTAATAAAACTTCTTATTAAAAAAAAGGAAGCAGCTAGACTCAAGCAGGGTTCCCTCTAAGCTGCGTTAGTGTGAGCTAGCTCACAGTTTTTTAGCCTCCGGCTCACACATTTTTTGTCTCAGCTCAGGAAGGGCTGGCTCCGGAGCAGACCAATGTATGCAGGAGCCAAATCGCTCGCTCACAAACTTTAGTGCCAGTAGCTCACAAAGTAGAATTTTTGTTCACAAGACTCCACAGCTTAGAGGGAGCATTGGACTCAAGGCCAGTAGCACCTCAGATTTTGGGGTATGGGCTTCCGACAGTCAAAGCTCCCTTCATGCAAAAGCTCATATCCCAAAAATATGGTGGGTCTCTGAGGTGCTACCGGACTCTGATACGGCGGTTCTACTGACAGGGTTGCTGGGTTCCCCTCAGCCACCAGTGGGGGATGGAGGAGTGGGGTTGAGACACTCCTGGAGATTTGGGGGTGGAGTCTGGGGACTTCAGTGGGGTACAGCGCCACAGAGTCCACCCTCCAAAGCATCCACCCTCTCCAGGGGAAATGATCTCCGTAGCCTGGAGATGAGCTGTAATTCCAGGGGTTCCCCAGGTCCCACCTGGAGGCTGGCATCCCTTACCGCAGGCCAACATGGCTACCCTTGGAAACTATCTTTATGGAAGTTAAAAAGGAAAGAGTCCAACCAGCTTAGGAGAAGGACTTTCCTGTCCGATTCTAAACACGCTTACTGAGAAATACCTCCCACTGTCAAATGGGGCTTACTCCCAGTTGTTCTGCATGGGACTGAAGTCTTTCAATCCCAGTGATTTCAATACGAGAATTAATGTCGTGCATAATTTTCTTCCAACGGGACTCAGAAAATGCCTCTCTTTGGCCGGGCTGGGTTCTTAACCTTGCCGATAGTTTAAAGGGATAATGCGCTACCATGTGAGGTTGGCGCATCATTGCTGACAGGTTCAACATGGCCCCCTGCAGCCACTGACTGGAGTGCAGTAATGCACTCAGATGCTGCCAACAGTTTGTCATATCAGCGTGTGGCTGGCTGAAAAACCCACATTCGTAATGGTAATCTGTGCTGTTGCTGTGCCAAGGAAGGTAGAGCTGGCTGCTAGAGGAGCTACAGTCTTAATAGTGGGGTCTGTATAGTTCCCAAAGACAATTAAAACTATCCTGTGAACACTGTCATGAGAATTTCCTGGGTTTCTCCCCCAACATCCTAAACTTCAGTAGCTATAGGAGTGTTTACCAAAAAAAAGGAGAGAGAAAATAGGAGATTAAATTAAAAAGTTTTGCCAGTGCATTTCATTCAAAAGAATATTCTGGAAGGTAAACTATCACCTCCCCTTCTCTCATTTCAGTGTTATGTTTAAGCCGTTTGGGAAATTATTCTGGAATAGTTTCAAAGTATTTTTTTTCCTGTTGGGTTGTTAGATGCAGCTCTGTTTTAATAGGAGATGTATATAGTTGGTTTTAAACTCTGTGTGTGTGAGTGTGTGTGTGTGTGAGTGTGTGAGTGTGTGTGAGTGAGAGAGAGAGAGAGAGAGAAATGTTATCAGGTTGTTTCTGACTCATGGTGACTGTGACGAACTGACCTCCAAAACCAGGAGGCTTTTAGTGCCTCAGACTCAGAGAGCTGGGAGATTAGGGGTTAATGCCTCATTGAAAAGCAGCTTGAGTGACAGGCTGCTGCCTGCTTGCACCTCCCACCCCCCACCCCCCCATTGGTCAGTGGCAGCTGAGGAGAGAGTCAGTCAGTCAGTCAGTCAGTCACCCTTTGGATTTTGGTTTGGCATTTGCCGGGAGGGAGGGAGGGAGGGAGGGTGTGTCAGTCAGTCAGTCAGTCAGTCAGTCTGAGGGAAACAGACCAGTCTTTGGCTTGGAATGGAGATGAGCACCGCCCCCTAGAGTTGGATTCAACTAGTTTTTGAGCAAGGACAACCTTTAAAGCTAAACTATAATGCCCAGGGCTTAACTCCTCCGATTCTCTGTGACAGTCATCAGTCTTCATGGCTAAAGGCAGGAAATACCAAGCTGGTGAGTCTGGGCTTCTCCCCTCATTCCGTTTTGGATATGGTACGACCAGGTGAAACAAATTTTAAAGTAAAGGCTGTTCAACACTGAGTGGCAGCCAGACGTAGAGGGGTCACCGACTTATCTTAGAGAGCCAGTTTGGTGTAGTGGTGAAGTGCGCGGACTCTAATCTGGGAGAACCAGGCTTGATTCCCCACTCCTCCACTTGCACCTGCTGGATGACCTTGGGCAAGCCGTAGTTCTGATAAGAGCTGTTCTTGAAAAAGAGCAGTTTCTGTCAAGAGCTCTCTCAGCCCCACCTACCTCACAGGGTGCCTGTTGTGAGGAGGGGAAGGGGAAGGAGTTTGTAAGCTGCTCTGAGACACCTTTGGGTAGTGAAGGGCGGGGGATAAATCCAATCTCTTCTCTCTTCTTCTCTGTCCTCGGAGAGCTCTAGATAACGTAGTCGCCCCGGGCCGCTTATCTCTCCCAACTGGAGATTCCTAGTCAAGGGAAGGCGTTTCCTCTTGCCAGGTGGCCCCGCATTCCCTTCTGTGGTCCTGGAGGGGCGATACAAAAAGGCTCCCAAGGCAGACAGGTTTTGCCCCTGTAGTCCAGGGGAGATTGAAACTTTAGAACATGTATTACCTCACCACCCTTTTATCAAGAGATTCGCTCTAAGTTTATTCTCCACCCTGGTCGTTCGGAGTCACAGCTCATCCACCTGCATAAAATACCCCCCCCCCCCAATTCATCTTGGAATAGAGTTTGCATTTAAATTTGTTAGTCCAGGGCATGATCCATTCCCTGTATAACTGTGCATGGAGGAGGATATCTGTATAAATGGGAGCCGTTCTGTCTCCTGTTAACAGGGTGCTGGAGGAAACTCCTCGGCAGCTGGAAGTACATGGGGGGTAACCTAGAGTTGCCAGGTTCCTCCTGGCAACTGGCAGGAGATGGGGGGGGGACTTACTGGGAGCGAGAGAAAGGCCCAGCCAACATTGCAGCCATGTGTCTGTGTCACTTCTCCCCCATGACCTGGAAGTCACTTCATCATGCTGCACCGTCCAGGTGACACTCTGGTATTTGGGCAAAAACTCTATGGTAAATTTGGCTTCTACCATAGAGTTTTTGCCCAAATACCAGAGCATTACCCTGTTGTGGGTCAGCCAAGACTCAGCAACATCAAGGACTCCTCAGGAGAAGAGGACTCCTCAGGAGAAGAAGAGCCTCAGGAAATCTGCTCTGAACCAGCAGAAACCAGCAAGCAAGAAGATAAGCTGCAACCTTGTCGGAGTTCACAGCTGACAGCTGATGCGGAGCCACCAGTACTTTCCAGCCCTGTTCCGACAGAGAAAACCCATGTGGTCTTTACCAGCCCTCCAGTTTCACCCACACCCTTTGAGCGCCAGAGACGAAGGCTTAGCATAGAGCTTCACGAAAGACAAAGCGCATGACTCCTGGCCCGATGCCGGCTGCTTGCTGATTATAAAATCCAACCAGGTGACTCCACCAAAGAGCCCGAACATGTAGTAAAGCATGCACAGCTTCTCTTTTTAAAAACGAATGAAACCTCAGCAAGACTGTCTCCCTGCCTTTTGGATGAAAATAAACGAGCTCTGGACAAATGGTAAATGATATGCTGGCAGCATCGCTGTAATTAATTATTTTTATTCTAAAGCCTTTCTCGTTTTCTTCCGCAGTAATTAACTGATTGTGGGCTATGATCAGACCCAACCTGGACCTCCTTCAGAGGTTCCCCTGCTCACTCTCGAATCATTCACAAATGGCGCCAGAGTCACTTCTGCAATATCCACCTTCTGTTAAATGTTGTTGGGAAGAAGCTGGGGGGGGGGACGACATACACCTGCACACCAAGCTGTGAATCCGCGGCTTGGGGTGCAGGCACGTGGCCCCCACTTCTTCCCCACAGCATTTAAAGGGTCCCTTTAAATGCTGTGAGGAAGAATGGGGGGCCAGGAATTCACAGCTTGGCATGCAGGTGTATGTCGACCCCCCCCCCAGCTTCTTCCCCACAACATTTAAAGGGACCCTTTAAATGCTTTTGGCAAGTAGCAGGGGGCGCTGGTCCCAAACATGATGATGTCACTTCTGGGTGATGTCATCCCGTTGGGGACATCCCCGCCCCCTCCAGTAATGCCCCCCAAATTCCCCTGCCGGGGACTTGGAAGGACCCGGCTGCCGTCCTGGTTCCCCTAGAGGAAATGGCTGCTTTGGAGGGTGGGCACTCTTCCCTGCTGAGGCCCCTCCCTTCCCCAGACTCCGCCCTTCCCAGTCTCCACCCCCAAATCTCCAGGCCTTTCCCGACCCAGAGTTGGCAACCCCAGGATGCCATGAACACAAGGCACAAACACAGGACTTAATCCCCGGGAGTGGTTCGTGCTTCTGGATTCGCTCTTTGTGGAAGGCCCGTCGGCCCGTCAAGGGGGCAATTAGCCTGCTCGGAGAGATCAAAGGCCTGATTTGATGCTCTTTGGAAACGGTGCCTTGCTCGAGTCAAGGCTTCCCTTTCAAGTTGTCTCATCCGATGGCTTAGGCGGCGTCTCCCTTTTGGGGAGGGAGCGGCTGTCATCCTGCATTGTATTACAACACTGGCTGCTTTGAACTTTCTACCGAAGATTAGCAACCCAAAAAGTTTGTTTTTGAAACAGAGGGAAAGATGGAAAGACGATCTAGCGTTCCTGGGTACGTAAAGTTGCCAGCCTCCAGGTGGGACCTGGAGATCTCCTGGGGTTACAGCTGTTTCTCCAGTCTACAGAGGTGAGTTCTCCAGGAGAAAATGGCTACTCTGGAAGGAGGGCTCTATGTAGGCTGGCCAGGTCCCTCCTGGCGACTGGTGGTGGTGGGGTTTGCCAGATCCATGTCGGGAAACTCCTGGGGTTCTCAGGGTGGAGACTGGGGAGGACACGGGGACCTCAGCGGGGTATGAAGCCACACAATCCGTCCTCCAAAGCCTCCGTTTTCTCCAGGGGAACTGATCTCTACAGTCTGGAGATGAGCTGTCATTCTGGGGAAACTAGGGTTGCTAACTTCCAGTTGGCACCTGGAGATCTTCCACTATTACACCTGATCTCCAGGTAGGGTCGCCAGCCTCCAGGTGGGGCCTGGGGATCGCCCGCATTTACAACTGATCTCCAGCTGACAGAGATCAGCTCCCGTGGAGAAAATGGGTGCCTTGAAGGGTGGACTCTCTGGCATTGCGCCACGCTCCCCTAACCCCGCCCTCTCCCGGATCCACGCCCAACATCTCCAGGTATTTTCCAACCTAGACCTGGCAGCCCAGTCTCCAGGCAATAGAGATCAGTTCTCCCGGAGAAAATGGTTGCTTTGGAGGTCTGGGCTCTATGGCATTGTACCCCGCTGAGGCCCTTCCCCTCCTCAAGCCCCACCCTCCCTAGGCTCCACCCCCAAATACTCCAGGAATCCCCCAACCCAGAGCTGACAGCTTTAGGGGGACCCCCAGGTCCCACCTGGAGGCTGGCATCCCCCACTCTATGGCATCACACCCCTGCTGAGCTCCCTCAGAGAGCCAAACTGAGAGCCAGTTTGGTGTCGTGGTTAAGTGAGCAGACTCTAATCTGGGAGAACCGGGTTTGATTCCCCACTCCTCCACTTGCACCTGCTGATGTGACCTTGGGTCAGTCACAAGCTCTGGCACAGCTGTCCTTGGAAAAGAGCAGTTTGTGTCAGAGCTCTCTCAGCCCCACCCACCTCACAGGGTGTCTGTTGTGGGGAGGGGTTCTTCTTCTTCTTCTTCTTCTTCTTCTTCTTCTTCTTCTTCTTCTTCTTCTTCTTCTTCTTCTTCTTCTTCTCCTCCCATTCTCAGACTCTGTAGTCCCCCTGCACCACCCTCAAATCTCCAGGAATATCCCAACCCAAAATTGGCAACCCTACGGTTATGTATTATAGCTTGGGGAAAAGTGCAGAAAAGGGCAACTAGGGCTCCGGTCACATGGGCCGGATATCATCGGGGGGAGGCGTGGCTAATTGCCCCGGCGCAATTTGATCCGCGATTACGTGATCAGATGCGCCGACGGCACACCACGGGTCCTTTCCTCTGTGCCAGCAGGTAAATGAGGGACCGGAGGGGAATGCCATGCGCCGGCGTGATCACACCACGGGAGTCTGGAGGCAGCCCGTGGCAAACGTTTACTAGTACTTTGGAGGTACTACTTTTTTAACGCGCATTTTCGGTGGTAAGCCACGGGTGCACTCCACTTCCCAGATGTTGGGGTGTGATCGCGCCCGGATAATCTGCCCACCACCCGTGCCTCTCCCACGGCAACTTTGCCGTGTGACCGGGGCCTCGAATGATCAAAGGGTTGTGACACTTTTCCTATGAAGAAAGATTAAAGTGCTTGGGGCTCTTTAGCTTTGTCAGGTTCCACAGCAAGTAACTCTTCACACACGTTTCCTAAGAAGCGTTATGCTTTATTAGTGTACAAGACTGGTACCATGTCCACAGGATTATTGTTAGGAATAACCAGAAGGCGGGAATATCCCAATACATATAGCTGGGCAAGGCAACTAGCTAAGCAAATGAACTTCGAGCGCGCGCGCGGGGGAAGACTCCCGGCGGGAGATTACATAATGAGCGGGAGAGTCATGGGATATCCTGAGAGCAGAAAGATTCACACCAAATGTGGACCGCGAGCCCTCCCTACCTCACAAGGCCAGACTGATAATTGTGTCTATTTCCCACGGCCTCCCTGGCATGTTTACGGCAAGCTGCTGAGCTGCAAGCAAGCGGGAACAGGGAACGGCAGACTACACAGAAATGGCAGCTAGCTGACAAGCTTGGAGAAACGAGGGCTGAGGGGTGACATGATCGAGGTTTACAAGATTATGCATGGGACAGAGCAGGTCGAGAAAGGAGTACTTTTCTCTCTTTCTCACAATACAAGAACTCGTGGGCACTCCATGAAATTGCTGAGCAGTCAGGTTAGAACGGATAAAAGGAAGTACTTCTTCGCCCAAAGAGTGATTAACACATGGAATTCACTGCCACAGGAGGTGGTGGCGGCTACAAGCATGGACAGCTTCAAGAGGGAATTAGATAAGCATATGGAGCAGAGGTCCATCAGTGGCTGTTAGCCACAAGGTGTAGATAGGAACTCTCAGTCTGGGGCAAGGGATGCTCTGTCTTCTTAGTGCTGGGGGGGTCGACGAGCAACAGTGGGAGGGCTTCTAGTGTCCTGGCCCCACTGCTGGACCTCTTGAGGGCCCCTGGTATTTGTGGCCACTGTGTGACAGACAGAGTGTTGGACTGGATGGGCCACTGGCCTGACCCAACATTGGCTTCTCATATGTTCTTACGTTCTTATGTTATATCTCAGTCTCCAATAAGTGGGATGGCATTCTGTGATTTGTTCTTGCAAGGGGTGAGAATGAGCCAACAAAGGACGGTAATCTGTTCTTCCCGGGAACAGACATTAGAAAGGCCGTTACAATTAAAGATCAGGACATCTGTCATTGGCAGCGACATCTCTTTCCTGCGCTTTTATTTGCAGGTGGGGGAAAAAACGTCGCCGTGGTACTCAATTAGTATTTGCTCTGACTGGCCGAAAAACCCCTCTGGGTGGATCAGTGTCAGCTCCCTTGCTGGAAACCTGTGCTAACAAAATTAGTATTTACTGCAAAGAACAATTGAATTCCACACGCCCGGACCCCACTGGGCAGTTCTTTGGAATGAAATTAGAGCATCAATATTTGCAGTTTAAAGGCCTCGACGTGCGTATGATGGAACGGGGGGGGGAATTAAAGAGAGAGTTATTTTGATATGCTCGATGACTTGAGGACTGAGATCTGTTTAAATTATTCAGGTACGATTTTGTCTTGTAAGCAAAAAATACAAGTGGCATTGACGTGAATATCCAGCCGGCTGGAACTACAGCTTCAGGCCTTTTGCTGGGATGAGTAACATGAGTTGCATGTCATGCTGAGCATGAGAGACGGGATCCCAAGATCACCTGTGTCCTGTCTGCCATCCGGTATGTGTTGCATCTCTTGACATCCGTCACCCCGATGAAGCCCTTGAATGGTAGATGGCTCCAGATGACAGCCAGCGCACAAAAGCCAAGACAAAACCGTGCGCATAACCGACAGCTTGTGTGTGTGGGGGGGGAAGGGCTTTCTGGACCAGAAATCAGGGAAGGGAAGCTGTGAAAACCTTCCCCAGCCATTTAACAGTGCTTCCTACAAGGCTGTGACAATGTAATACTAAATAAATCCAAACCAGATTCATGGCCACTGTCACATGATTACAGAAGAAGAAGAAGAAGAGATGGGATTTATACCCTGCCATTCACTACCCAAAGGAGTCTCAGAGCGGCTGACAATCTCCTTTCCCTTCCCCTCCCCACTACAGAAACCCTGTGAAATAGGTGGGGCTGAGAGAGCTCTTTTGAGAACTGCCCTTGAGAGAACTGCTCTGAGAGAACTTGTGACTGACCCAATTGCACCAGCTGCTGCATATGGAGGAGTGGGGAATCGAACCGGGTTCTTCCAGATTAGAGTCTGTGCTCCTAACTGTTGGAAATGTATCTGTTGCAAGGTCTCAGATTCCAGCCATTATAGGGTTGTTTACCTTCTCTGCTATTGTTTAGACTGACCTGGAAGGGAAACCTGGCAGACAGCCAATGCAAGAAAAGCCAGCGAATGTTAATGGTATTGATTGGTTACAGTCAGGTGACTTCCTTTTTAGGGGTCAAGAAGAAGCAGATTCTCCATTGTTGTGTTGTTGTTGTGTAACCATGCCTTGTAGCAGTAAGATGTGACAACATAGGTCTAAATATGTTTGTTATTTTGTAGGTTTCCTGTGTACCTTTTACCCTTAGAAATAAAGCTTTTTTAAAAGGAAAGAAATGTCTCCTCTCCAGTGAAGCAAAGATCCATTGCAAACTTTAAGTGTTGACTCTTTTCCCCAACACTAACCACTACACCAAACCGGCTCTCGAAAAGACTGAGTATAAAATCCTTCACGCTATCATTCACAGGACCAGGAAACATCTCAGTTAGGGCTATCGAGGCCCTGGTGGGGGCAGGGAACTCCCACACCCGAGTTTCGCCCACCACTACTTCAAGTGGTGGTGGGTAGGCTTACCAGGTCAGGGTAGGGAACTTCCTGGATATTTGGGGGGTGAAGCCTGGGGAGAGCAGGATTTGGGATGAGGAGGGACCTCAGTGGGGTGCAGTGCCATAGAACCCGCTTTCTAAAGCAGCCATTTTATCCAGGGAACCTGAAGACCAGTTGTAACTCTGGGAGATCTCAATCAAACTCCCTGGGGACTGGCAACCAACCAACCCGGGGTTGGACTAGATGACCCTGGAGGTCCCTTCCAACTCTATGATTCTATGGACCCTAGCGTGGGGAAGAAATTTAAAAACCCTGGCAGAGTCTCCAGTGTGTTCCCTCTAAGCTGAGTTAGTGTGAGCCGGCTCACAGTTTTTTAGCCTCCGGCTCACATATTTTTGTCTTCGCTCAGGATGGGATGGCCCCAGAGCAAACTAATTTATGCAGTAGCCAGATCGCTCGCTCACACCTTTGATGCCGGTAGCCCACAAAGTAGAATTCTTGCTCACTAGACTCCACTGCTTAGAGGGAGCATTGTCTTGTGGGGAAAACTCTAACTGCAATTCAGGACTTGATGGCTTACAATCTATGATAATGCAGAGAAAATAATATGTTTCAGAATCAGAAGACAAATACTGGCCCCTGCCCTACCATTCTTCCCTGACCTGGATATCCCAGGCCAGTCCAATCTTGTCAGATCTTGAAAGCTAAGCAGGGTCGGCCCTGGCTAGTATTTGGATGGGAGACCTCCAAGGAATACCAGGGTCGTGACATGGAGGCCGGCAATGGCCAACCACCTCTGAACGTCTCTTGCCTTGAAAACCCCACCAGGAGTTGCCAGAAGTCAGCTGTGACTTGAGGGCAAAAATAAAGATGTTACCACTTTCCTCAGCAAAGTCTGAAGGCTTCCCCTAAACTGTGGCTCTTCCTGTGACAGGTCAGCCAATGAAGCTGGAGGAAGGCGCCAACTTACTGGGGAATCGATTCTCATAAACTTCTGACTCTTGTCTTGACTATCAAAAGTTCGGTGGGTCTCCAAGCCTATGAGTTCCAGAGTCCTCTTAATAATCAGTTTGGTGTAGTGGTTAAGTGAGGAGCTGCAGTGGCTCAAGTGGTTAAGACGCTGAACTGCAGGCTGCGGAAGGTCGGTAGTTCAGCAGTTTGAGACCTGAGTGTGCCGCATGATGGAGTGAGCTCCCGTCTCTAGTTCCAGCTCCTGCCAACCTAGCAGTTCGAAAGCAAGAAACGGCAAGTAGATCAAGAGGTACCACTTCGGTGGGAAGGTAACAGCGTTCCGTGCGCCTTGGTCTTTAGTCATGCCGGCCACATGACCACGGAAATGTCTTCGGACAGCGCTGGATCTTCATGACAGTGCAGCTCATTAGCATATTAGGCCACACCCCTTGCCTTCCCTTGGCTTGCCTGGACAAGCTGGCCCTCCTTCCAGGGCTCCCCCGGCCCACCCACCTCGGAGTTGTCTGGGGGGTCGCTCTCCAGGCCTTCCCCCTGTAGCCAGGCACGCAGAGGTTTTGGCTGTAGTGGGCGTGGCCAGCTCTGAAGCCAGCCGGAACTCCATTCCTGTGCGTTCCTACCCAATTGGGAGCAAACCAAAAGCCTCCTAGATTTTCCTGGCTATGCTCTCCATAAGCACTCTCTATTTTGGTAGTAGGGTTTGTTTGTGTGTTGTTTTTCCTGTTGGATACCTGTGACCCTTTTTTTTTTTGCTTTTTTTTTTTTTTTTTTTTGTTTCCACGTGGCAGCTGGATCCAGGAGGCAGCTGGAGATCTTCCTCTATTACAAGTGATCTCCAAGCGACAGAAATAAGTTCACCTGGAGAAAATGGCCACTTTGAAAGGTGGATCCTGACACTGTGCCCCGCTGAAGTCCCTCCCCTCGCCAAACCCCGCCCTCCTCGCCCTCCAACCCCCAAGTCTCCAGTTGTTTCCCAAGCTAGAGCTGGCAGCTCTAGGAGCCAAGTGGGCACATGATTTGCATGTCTGGAGAAACACGTCGAGCGGTTTTGCTCACCGTAACCTCAGCAGATTGTGGAGCATGAGGAAGGGCCATTCCTGAATTGAGAGAAGAAAAGCAGGAGCTCCGAGCAGCCATTTGGAAGCTTCTGTGTTTGCTTCAAGACTCAGGGCTCTTTTTGTAGAAAAAGCCCAGCAGGAACTCATTAGCATAACAGGCCACACCCAACAGCAGGAACTCATTAGCATATTGGGCCACACCTCTGACAGCACAGCTCATTAGCACATTAGGCCGCACCCCCATGTTACCAGAAGTGTGGTCATCCAGCCACACCCACCTTTTGCTTCTTATTCTGTTTACCTTGTTTGTGGTCAAAACCCAGGGCCTTTTTTGTAGCAGGAACTCCTTTGCATGTTAGGCCACACACCCCTAATGTAGCCAATCTGAATGAGTTCCTGATGTTGGGTGTGGCCTATTATGCTAATGAGTTCCTGCTGGGCGTGGCCAACTCGGGAGCCAGCCGGAACTCCGTTCCTGTGCGTTCCTGCCCCAAAATAGCCCTGCTTCAAGTGATGGTCATATTGCTAAAGTCCTCATCTGGTCAGAAATTTGGGGGGCAGCTAAAAGAGTCCTGTGAAGACTAGCAGAATTCCTCAGGGAGGCTTTTCACAGTGAGACTGACACTGGCAGAAATAAAATGAGGGGAAGAATTCCCGACTATCCCAGGTTTACGTGGAGCTACCATTGGCACAAGAATATTCTGCAGCGAAAAAGGTTTCCTTAATCCTGACAAGGCAGAGGTTCTCAGGGTTAGGAGAGAGGCAGATCGGGGACTTGAGATCTCTCCTGTCTTGGACGAGGCTATATGTTCTTTGAAAAGCCATGTTTGACACAGGGGTCACCTTAGAAAACCAGGTGGCTGTGATGGCTCAGAGAGCTTTTGCCCAGCTTGGGCAGGAGCATCAGCTGCAGCTGTTCAGTCAGATCTAGCCACAGTGATCCATGCCTTAGTTACATGTAGACTGGACTACTGCAGTGCGCTCTATGTGGGGCTACCCTTGAAGAGCGTTCAGAAACTGCAGCTACTGCAGAAGGCTGGAATTAGACTGCTGGTTGGGGCCAGCTAACGAAAGCACATGACCCCGGTACTATAGCAATTGCACTGGCTACCGATCCACTCCTGAGCCCAATTCAAGGGGTTGGCTTTCCCCTTTAAAGCCCTATGTGGTTCAGGACCAGGGTTATCTGAAGGACTGCTTTATCCCATATATTCCTGGCCGGGAATTAAGATCACAGAGAGAGGCCCTAGTGACGGTTCCACCAATCCAAGAAGCTTGTCTGGCAGGCACACAAGAATATTCTGCCTTTTTAGTGGTAGCCCTATGATTATGGAAGCAACCTCCCCAGGACAACAACCTGGACTCCTCACTTTTGATCTTCAGGAGGCAGCTGAACGCGGATTGCATTTGACGGATTTAGCTTTTATCTATTGGCAGTCCTAACTGAGATTTTAAATGGTGGTATTTTATGTGTTTTTCCCAGTTGCTGTTTTATTTACATTGCATTACATTACCCTTTGAGTTCTGCAGGGTAGAAAAGCGGCTAATAAAGGTTTTAAGTAAATAATGAATAAATAAAAATGTTTCTCGTTGACGGTCCTGCCCTGCTCCTAGGAACAGGGGTGGGGGATTGCTGAGACTGCATTTCGAGACTTGGGCTGTGGTCACACGGCAAGCGTACCACGATTTGTCCCCGCTGTAGGCTTGATCAGGGATATTTTTAAGCGGGTTCAGATGATCACACATCCCTTGCCCAACCGCTTGCTTTGCGTGACAATGCTCCAGGCACTGTCTAGACAGCCACACCGCCCAAGTGTTAAAAAATAATTAAAAAAATTATTTGTACATGCGCATATGTACATATGCGCACAATGGTGAAAGTCGCAAAAAAAAACCCCGACCGTAAGAAGGACGTTCAGACAACCTGATCGCAATCATTGTGAGAGATGGCTGTCCAGATAGGCAAATCACGGATTCAAAGCGCAAAGTACCCAGAAAGTAGTTGATTTTCCCGATGTCGGAAAACTCACTAGGGAACCGGGAGGATCGCACGAGTGAGGCCACTTCGGTGCGGGAGACAGATGTGGGCGTCTGATCAGCAATTTTAAATGCGAGAGGGAACAGCGGTGAAACCTGAACAAAATGACCATGTGACCACAGCCTTGGTTAATTTTCTGCTGATGGTTACCTTCTGATTGAGAGTCCCATGGCCGTCTGCTCGTGTTTGTGACGTGAGGAGCTATGAAAACCTTTTACTTGACAGAAACGTCAGTGTGCTGCTTCGAAGTCGGAATCGTCCCACTCATCGGCCTCTAGCCTGGAACTCTATTGATCAAATCTAGCTTGCAAACACCGAATTGCCGTGAATGCAGCATCCACTGGGACGACAGAAAGAGCATCTGCTATCGATCTGGAAGTAAACCGTTTTCCTGGTGGTTGTACGGGCAGGGTACGAGATCAGACAAGAACACACACTCAGGGAACAGTCGTCAAGCCAAAACCCCCCTCCAGGCATGATCTGAGCATGGGCCTGAGCCTCGTCAGTGACCTCGTGAGTGACTGTATGTCCTGATTCCCTGCTTGTTTTCTAACAGCTGCATCTGTGAAGCCAAGGGAATCTCAACAGACCCCACCTGCATGCAGCGTTTCACGGAGACAGACACTGGACTTATGTCCAGATATGGATCCAGCAAGTGCATAGAATCTCGCTTCTGCACATGGGTGCCATTACTTGGGTTGGATGGCTGGGCTGGGTGCATGGTGCTGGTCAAACCAGAGAGCCTTGGAGATCTCCCAGAATTACAGCTGAGATCAGTTCCAATGGAGAAAATGGCTGCCTCAGAGTGTGGACGCTACCGCACTATACCCCGCTGAGGTCTCTCCAGGGGTCGTTTCGTAGAAAAAGAGCTAGGGGATCTCATTAGCATAACTCATTAGCATATGCCACACCCCCTGACATCACCGGAAGTGTGTCATAAGGCCACACACCCCGCCCCCAATAGCCCCGGCCGCCGCCGCCGGCCTTGCAGCTCCACTGCCGAGCCCCATGAGGGGCCCAGCGGTGGACCTGCAAGGCCGGCGGGAGTGCAAGGAAGCCCCGCAAAGGCCCTCCCTGGTCCCAGGCAGGCAGGGATGGGGACAGTGCCCCCCCGTACCTCACCCAGGGGAACTGCGTTCCCCCGCGTCCCCCCCCCGAAATGACCTCTGGGTCTCTCTCCTCCCCAAGCCCCGCCCTCCAAATCTCCAGGAATTTCCTAACCTGAAGTTGGCAACTTTAGCCAAGTTCCAAGTCACTTTTCTGGCCTTGTCCCAAGGCATGCTGGGACAAAGCCCATGGTAAAGGGGTGTTGCTGAAATCCTGTGGAGAGGAGCAAGCCGTTTCGAACTCTGAAGGCCTGCTTCCATGTGAATATGCTTAAGCTGCGGCTTCCAACCTAGCCGTCCTCTTAGAATGAAAATGATCAACTGAGCTACTGAGGGTCCAATCTGTCTTCCTGTGGGACGGCTTGCCTCACTGTGTGACGGGGGTTCTAACCTCGCTGAATATGCTCTGAAGCGCCTCATTTCCATACGCTCTCATATTTTTTAAGGTGCCTTTTATTAAAACGCTTAGAATTTAACAAGGCGAATCCCTTTGAATTATATTTTTCTAGAGACTGGCGACATTTTAAAAATTAAAACAGTATATTACGAAGTGGGCCTAAATTCCTCTGAGACCCAAAAGGCTGGAACTTTGTCGGGCCTGTTCCCTGGCTCTAGACCATTAAAACCAAGGGAACTGAATAATGTATATTTCAGGCTAGAATTGCAAAGGAGGGCCGGTTCTAACCTAACATTTCGTACACGGATGAAGATGAAAAGAGGGCAAAAGGCATGAATCTCTTGGCAAGCTAGAGAGACAGATGTAAAATAGGGATGCCAGCCTCCAGGTGGGGTCTGGGGATCTCACGGAATTACAGCTTATCTCCAGACTACAGTGATCATTTTCCCTGGAAAAAAATGGATGATTTGGCACTGTACCCCACTGAGGTCTCCCCAGACTCCACCCCCAAATCTCCAAGAGTTTCTCAACTAAGATTGCCAAGTCCTTCCTGGCAAGCAACTGGGGGGGGGGGGACTTACCAGGAGCAGCAGGGAGGCCCATCCAATGTACAGTGATGTATCCACGTCACTACCCACATGACTCGTATGCGGGGCGACACTCTGGTATTTGGGCAAAAACTCTATGGTAAATCTGGCTTCTACCATGGAGTTTTTGCCCAAATATCAGAGCGCCGGCCCAGTGGCCCAGTGTGATGACATAACTTCCGGGTCATGTGGGCAGTGATGTAGACATGTCACTGCACATTGGATGGATCTCCCACTTTTGGGGGGTAAGTGTTGGCAGAGTTTAAATATGCAAGAAAGCGAAGCACCAACTGTTTAATGAAAGATAAATTGGTTTATTAAAGAAGAAATAAACTTTAATAGAAGAGAGAGAGAGAGAGAGAGAGACTATCTAACTAACTGCTGTGAGAGGAATAACAAGGAAGCTCCACAAAAGCAGGAAGTCTCCAAAGGATCCAATCAGGAGACAGGAAGGACACAATCGGAAATTGTGGGAAGTCCCTAATCTGGCTATGCTTGCTAGCAGTCCTTCAGCCTGTCCCCTTGTCGTCGCGCCGGGCTCTTTTTGTAGCAGGAACTCCTTTGCATATTAGGTCACACACCCCTAGTGTAGCCAGAGGTCATTTGGGGAACGCAGTTCCCCCGGGTGAGGTATGGGAGGGCGGGGCACATGACGAAGCCCCGCCCCCCGTTTCCGGCCGCCCCGCTTCCGGCCCTCATTCAGCCAGGAGGAGGCAGGAGAAGAGGGAGGGTAAGTTGCTTCCTCCCTGCCTCTCCCCACCCCTGCCTGCCTGGGGCCAGGGAGGGCCTTCGCGGGGCTTCCTTGCACTCCCGCCGGCCTTGCAGGTCCACCGCCGGGCCCCTCATGGGGCTCGGCAGTGGAGCTGCAAGGCCGGCACCGGCGGCCGGGACCTTTGGGGTGGCCTTATGACACATTTCCGTTGGGGGCGGGGTGTGTGGCCTTATGACACACTTCCGGTGATGTCAGGGGGTGTGGCATATGCTAATGAGTTATGCTAATGAGCTCCCCTAGCTCTTTTTCTACGAAATGACCCCTGAGTGTAGCCAATCTTCCAAGAGCTTACAGAGCTCTTCTTACAGGGGCTACTGTCAGCTCTTGGAGGATTGGCTACATTAGAGGTGTGTTGCCTAATATGCGAAGGAGTTCCTGCTACAAAAAGAGCCCTGCGGCCGGGGTGATTGTCTGATCTTCTTCATATAGATGTACTATAGACCTCGTATAGTCCAACAGTAAGTTCTCCCCTGCCGGCCAGCTGATTGGCAGCGGGGAAGTGGGGCCTGTCAGCAGGGGACCCCCAGCTCCAATGGGGGGGGGGTCTGGCAACTTTATTCCCAACCTCGATCTGGCGACCCTAACCCCCCATCCCCCGCCAGAGGCTGGGGGGACCTGGCAACTGTAGTGGAAAAATCTGCTGCACTTCCATCCCTCACTGGCTTCCACCCACCCTACGTTCATCCCCCAAAAACCTTGGCACTGCCTGCCTCCCAATGAATAGCCT
>NW_015168788.1:30590-41933 GCF_001447785.1 Gekko japonicus
GGAATTCAATCTCATTACAGTGTAAAACATTCCTAATTTATTTCACACACCTTTCGTGGACTTTGTGGGCAAGCCCACATCACCTCTGGAAGTTACCAGAGCAAAAAGGCTGTCTTTATCACTGCCCTGCCTCCTAGATTTCAGTCATTTGAGGTTTAATGGTGCAAAAAGCAAGAACTGGGGGATTTAGCAAGGCAGCTGGGGTTGACTTGCAGAGATTCATCGCTCCAATTTCAGTTTCACTGCAGATGAAGCATGAACAGGCAGCCGTCTGGGCTTGCCTTTAATTATGTGCTTGATAAATTGACAAATACAGACAAACTTCTCCTTCTTGAAACTATCATTCTGCTACTTGTGTGGTGTTGCCAGCCTCCAGGTGAGGCCACACAGGTAACTGTGACCAAATTACTAATATCAATTTCAAATATGTTCATTAATCTTCAGATGCATGATTCTTATATACACAAATTGTATCCTCAATAAAGTCATAAGACAAATTCATAAGGCACCATATAAGTCCCATTTCACCAACGCATTGATGCAAAATGGAGATTCTAAAATAATGTCCATCCATTCTTTCCCAAACTTTGAGAAGTGATGCTTTTTTTTTTAAGTTCTCAAATGATATTTCAAACATCTGTGGATTGTGCAAGTGAATGCCGATTGATGTGAGACTGTTTTGGCGACTTTGTGCCCATGTTTAAATCATTCGGTGTTTTTTTTCCTGGATTGTCCCGTTCGTGAGGAAACCAGGAGTGAAACGGGACTTCCATCGGCAGGACCCTTTATCTTTCTTCCGTATGAATTATGGATGTTTGAAATACCATTTGAGAACTTTAAAAAAATAATAATCAAAGTCTGGGAAAGACTGGGCATTATTTGAGAACCTCCTTTTTGCATCAATATGTTGGTGAAATGGGACTTATTTGGTGCCTTATGAATTTGTCTTATGACTTTATTGAGAACACTGTTTGTGTATATATGAAATATGCAGCTTCCGGATTTGAGACAAGGGCAGCCCCATGTAGAGAGCGTTACAGTAGTCCAATCTTGAGGTGACCATTGCATGGATCACGGCTGCCAGGTCGTTGTGTTCAAGGAAGGGAACCAGCTGCCTTATCAGCCGAAGATGATAGAAGGCTGACCTGGCAGTGGCTGCTACTTGGGCCTCCATTGTTAAGGAGGCATCCAGGAGCACTCCCAGACTCCTAACCTCCGGCGCTGGCACCAGCTATGCCCCATCGAAGGTTGGGAGTGGGATCGCTACCCCCGGACTGCCCCGACTCAGGCACAGGACCTCTGTCTTTGTCAGATTCAATTTCAGTCGGCTCATTCTACGCCAACCAGCCACAGCTTGCAACGCCCAGTCCAGATCTTCCAGTGCAGAGTCAGACTGGCCGCCCAACAACAGATAGAGCTGGGTGTCATCCACATACTGGTGACACCCAAGCCCATGCCTTCGGGCAATCTGGGCACGGGGGAGCATATAGAGGGGAGCGGTGGCACAAAGGATTTATCCTCTGGTTAACATAGTAACATCTGAGCTGAACAGGCTTGCTGTCAGTTCTAGCCCCGCGCTGGTGTGAGCTGCCAGCCTTGTCCCTAGCTCGCCGTCTACCCAGCGGGTCGAAAGCTTCAGCGAGTAGATAAAATGGGTACCACTCCTTAGAGAGAGTGGGCACACTGAACCCCCCCCCTCGTGGGGTGGAGCAGTGTTAGCCGGCGAACGGAAGTCCAGCTCGCATGATGGAAAGCCTAGAGAGATCTCCTCGGCGTTAAGATAAAGCCTGTAATGGGCCGTCCGGCCAGGCGATGGCAGTGTGGCGCTATAACTCAAAGAGTCTGGAGAAAGCTGACGCCATCAAACTTGGCCGAGAAAAATGCCGTTCCGGATCACGTCTCATCTGCATCTGAACTAAAATCTCGTCGGCTGTGAATGTGTGCAATTTAAGATGTATATATGTTGTCCTCCCTTACCCCACATTGCATTGTTAGTCCCTCGTGAAAATGAGTAACTGTACATCTCTCAGAGCCAGAAAGCTCTGCAGGATTGAGCGATCAATAAATTGAAAGAAAGAAAGATTAAATAACATCGGGGGAAAGCACCACCCCTTGGGGCACTCCACAAGTCAGTGGATGCCTTCGGGACAGCTGTTCCCCTAGAGCCACCCTTTGTCCCAGACCCATAAGAAAGGATGTGAGCCATTATAAGGAAAGCCCCTGGACTCCGATGTTGGCGAGGAGGTGGATCAGTAGCTGACGGTCAACCATGTTGAATGCACCACATATCCGCCTCGATCCAGATGCCTCCGAAGGTCGTCCATGAGGGCGCCCAGTGCTGTCTCCATTCCATGTCCTGGGTGGAAGCCAGACTGTTAGGGATCTAAGATGGATCCCATCCAAATAGCTCTGTAACTGGATTGCCACCGCCCTCTCGGTTGGCTTGCCCAAAGAGGGCAAGTTATTTTATTTTATTTTATTTTATTTTATTTTATTTGGGGGGGTTTATCCCGCCCTACCTTGCAAAGGGCTTTGGCCTCGAAATCTGTCCATTTGGTCACGTGTGTGAGCGTGCATCACACCAACGATTGCATGAGCAATAAAAAACTTTCACTTGGGCATCTTTTACAGCCAAATGCTTTAGCACAAAACGGGAGAGTGAAGGGCACCAAGGTGACTCTGTAGCAGAAATGATGTCTCAGTCAGAGGCTACAATGCTGGGCTCCATTTTTAGCACAGCCCTGCACACAACACTTAAGTCAGTACCCAGAAATGTTCTTCCAACCCATCGCTGTTTCACTGTGTTAGACAAGCTCTAAGAATAGAGTCTCCTGGGGACCTCTGCTCTCTGCCTTGTAAATGAGAACAGAGGAGGCGCAGATGGCCTGGCGTGTAGCTCATCTGAGGATCCCAGAGGGTCAGAAGCCTGCCTTATTTAACGCGGCTGGAAGTCTGTCAAGAGTTTAAACGTGGGGGCAAAGTCCGGCTCCAAGGAGCACGGCTTGCGAGCCAAGAAGCTGATGTGCTGCAACGGAAGACGGACGGGTGCACGGCAAGGGAGCTCAGGCCGGCCAAGTAGGCGAAAGAAGAAGTGCACTGAGCTTGCATCGAGCATCGTGCATGAATGGGAACACACGAAGCTGCCTTCTACCGAATCAGACCACTGGTCCATAAAAGTCAGTATGGTCTATTCAGACTGGCAGCAGCTCTCCAGGAGGGGTAATGTGAAAGACCTCTGCCTGAGCAGAGGGACCTCAGTGGGGTATAGTGCCAGAGAGCAGGGGTGTCGAACTCATTTGTTATGAGGGCCGGATCTGACATAAATGAGACCTTGTCGGGCCGGGCCATGAGTGTCATAAAATGTAATGCCAGGTAGCGGAGATATAGACTTTATAAAGGACACAAACAAGAAGGTGGGGTTTTTTTTACTGAAAATAAAAACATGCTTAAAACATTAGCACTCTTGCAATATTTTGTTTATTTAACAGTGTTTGATAACTGACACCTCTTGCTCTGAATTACTGCATCAAAATGTCTGTGCTGTTGCAATCCTGAGTATGCTGTTCAGGTGTGTATCTGTAAGCTGCAAACCTACGATGATGCAGCAGCAGCAGAGCTGGAAGAAGAAGCAGAAGACAGCCAGTTCCACTGTGGGCCTGATAGAAGCCCTCTATGGGCCTGATCCGGCCCCCGGGCTGCATGTTTGACACCCCTGCTATAGAGTCTACCTTCCAAGATATGACAGAATAGTATGAGTCTCTTAGCATGTTCTTTCTTATTGTTCGGGTGAGGGGCGGGTTAGGGTTGCCAGTCTTCAGGTGGAGCCTGGAGTTCCCCCCTGCCAGAGTTACTACTGGTCTCCAGACTACGGTTACCAACTCTGGGTAGAGAAATACCTGGACATTTTGAGGGTGGAGCTGGAAGAGGGCAGGATTTGGGGAAGGGAGGGACTTCAGTGGGGTATAATGCCATAGAATCCACCTTCCAAAGCAGACATTTTCTCCGGGTGAACTGATCTCTGTTGCCTGGGGGTCAGTTGTAAGTCCAGGAGATCTCCAGTCACCACCTGGAGGTTGGCAAGCCTACTCCAGACAGCGGAGATCCTTTCCCCTGGAGAAAATGGCTGCTTTGGAGGGTGGACTCTATGCCATTATACATCACTGAGGTCCCTCCCCTCCCCAAACCCCACCCTCCCCAGGCTCCGCCTCCAAACCACGAAGAATTTCCTAGCCCAGAATGGACAAGACTGTTGTTTTTCTCGCCCCCCCCCCCAGGTGCAAACGCAGCAAGGTACAACCACACACCTCCATGTATTTACTCAAAAACCAGAACCCAAATCACCAATAATTGGAAGCGTAACTAAGAAGAAGAGATTGGATTTATACCCCGCCCTTCACTACCCAAAGGAGTCTCAGAGCGGCTTACAAACTCCTTTCCCTTCCCCTCCCCACAACAGACACCCTGTGAGGTGGGTGGGGCTGAGAGAGCTCTTGACAGAAACTGCTCTTTTTCAAGGACAGCTCTTATCAGAGCTATGGCTTGCCCAAGGTCATCCAGCCAGATGCAAGTGGAGGAGTGGGGAATCAAACCCGGTTCTCCCAGATTAGAGTCCGCACACTCAACCACTACACCAAGCTGGCACAACTAAGACAAATTCTCCATGAATTAATTAATTTAAACATTTCTGTCCCGCCTTTCCATGTGGTTCAAGGCAGTTTACAATATGTTAGAAAACATTTTCCATTTAAAACCAAAAACAAACGAAGAAACCCCAGATCTCTCCCTCCACCCCTTTAAAAGATGCTGGCCAATCCAGACTCCCCCCAGAGTCCTGGCAAACCGGCAGGCTTTGCAGCACCTCCCGACAGATCTCGAAGGAGAGGCCCCCTCCCATCTTCAGAGAGCTCCTTCCCCACAGCCAGAGCCAGGATGGAAGAGCCCTAGGGTGGCCAACCTCCAGTGGGGGGCTGGAGATCTCCTGGGATCACAGCAGATCTCCAGACTACATAAATCACTTATTTTTTTATTTACTTATTTATTTAAAACATTTATTCCACTTCTGGAGAAAATGGTTGCTTTGGAAGGTGGACTGCATGAAATTATATCCAGTAAATTTGGTGTAGCAGTTAGGAGCATGGACTCTAATCTGGGGAAACCGGGTTTGATTCCCCACTCCTCCACATGCAGCTGCTGCGTGACCTTGGGTCAGTCACAAGTACTCTCAGAGCTGTTCTCTCAAGGGCCGTTCTCTCAGAGCTCTCTCAGCCCCACCTACCTCACAGGCAGTGTTCCCTCTAATCTGAGTTAGTATAAGGTAGCTCACAGTTTTTTAGCCTCTGGCTCACAGATTTTTGTCTTCGCTCAGGAAGGATGTGGCTCCAGAGCAAACGAATTGATGCAGTAGCCAAATTGCTTGCTCGCAACCTTAATGCCGGTAGCTCACAAAGGAGAATTTTTGCTCACCAGACTCCACAGGTTAGAGGGAGCATTGCTCACAGGGTATCCGTTGTGGGGAAGGGAAGGGAAAGGAGATTCTGAGACTCCTTCGGGTAGTGAAGGGTGGGGTATAAATCCAATCTCTGTTTCTCTTCTTCTACCAAGGTCCCTCTCCTCCCTAAACTCCCAGGACCCACACTCCAATCTCCAGGTATTTCCAGAACAGTTACGTGCATGGTTACTCAGAGGCCAGTTCCGTTGTTTTCAACTACACTTGAAACATGTGGGATGAATCTGCATTTGCCTTTCCCACCCGTGTCCCAGCCTTTTGACTCTGTATTCAAAAAAGCTGTCTACATTTGGTGTCGTTTTTACACCTCACGAGTGCTGGCATACTTTTGCATGTCCACATATGTTTATCATCCTTTGGGGCGACTCCACTGTCATTGCACCTCTGCACTGCTTCAAAAGAATCTTCTCCAAACAACATTCAAACAAGCATAGAGAAAGACGGCGTCACAGCAGCATGAAACTAATTTTAAAATGCAAATTCAGATTCGACCTAATTAGTCTGTATAGGCCAAGTCAGGTTTCAGATCTGAGTTTTGGTCAACTACACCCAGGGAGGGTTGCCAGATCTCTCAGCGGAGGTGGGGGTCCCCTGCTGCCAGGACCCACTGTTCCGTTGCTGATCAGCTGGCCGGTGGGGAGGGGACTTACTGTTAAATTGCTCGCTTAACAAAGAAGTCAGAGAGTGATTCAGCAAGAACACAACTTTATTCTTCAACTCGAACACAACTCCAACACGGATCAACATCTGATAGCCAGAACAGAACAGTTCAGCTTTTACATTGCAGTTGTCCTGCTTTTAAACTCTCCCGGCTAATGTAGCCACACCCACTGTACAAATACCAACCAATATGATTGTTCATATAAGGACCAATCATGGACGTTCCCGCTCAGGGAGCTTGCTGTAAAGTGATTGGCTAGGTGCTTCCTGGGCTAGCAATGCGATTGGATGGATTTGGATCCTAGCCCAGGACGAAGCTCAACATGGCAAGTCAATTAGATGTTTCACATACATCATGCATTCAATGGCAGCTATTGAATACATTACACTTACCATGAAAAAGAATGAGATGAAGAAAAAGAGACTGGATTTCTACCCTGCCCTTCACTACCCAAAGGGGTCTCAGAGTGGCTTACAATCGCCTTTTCCGCTTTTCCCGCTGGGAATCTAACCGCTCCATTTTGCCCATGCTTGCTTATTGGGTTTGTGATATCAGGGGGTCTGGTATGAAGGGGTATATCTGTAACCACCATTTTGCTTTTCGTTATTCCTGACTCAAGAATTCATGGTACCACCAGTACTCACCTCAATAAACTGGACATTGTCTAGGAACGTTGTTGAGTGTTTGATTGGGAGACCTGACATACAGAGATGGAGGTTTCATACAGCAAATTCCATTCCATCAGTGAGCCGTCTCTGAAGTAATCTGGCCATTTCAAACAGCGCCACGCTCTCTCCCGCTTTTTTGCCGCGTGATCTTTGGCAACATTTTTGTTACCATTCTAAGTTGAACACTCTAGCGCTAGACCAATATAGCACTTCAGCACTACAGCGGCACCATTAAGATACCAGTTGGCACCACTGAGATACATTGAGATTGTAGCTGTTGTTACATGGGTACAGGAGAGAAGTAGCTCATGGGGCAGCGGGTGCTCAGGGCTCAACTAGAGCCAGTTTGGAGGCTTCTGGTTTTGGTGATCGTTATGGCAGACGTTGTCTCCCGAAGTCTGGGGAGACATCTGCCAGACCTCGCGGATGGGAGGGGGTGCGAACATTCGCACTACCCCTGGAGCTCTGGGAATGGGCTCCTAGCCATGGGGAGCTAAAGAGTCCCTCCGGCAAGTCCAGCCAGAGAAGGGGGGCTACTCCAAGCCCCGAAAGTCCTGCTGCGGTGCGTCCCGTATGGGAATAGATCAGCACACCAGATCAAGCGTTTGGTGATCGAGCGGACTAAACTACAAGCGAACCTTTGTTGATCTGTGAGTCTCACACATGCGCAGTTCGGCAGCCTCCGTCTCTGTCTCGTCGCTTTCTCCCCGGTCTCCCCAGCATCTGATCGTGCCGGGGAGCAACTGCGCAGCGGCTCACGGGATCTCTATGATCCCGCCGCCGCATGTCTATTTTGGTGCGGCTTTCAAAAGCCGCACTTTGCCCGTGCTCCCCCCCCCCATGTGGCAGGGACCAATATTGTTCATTGGGTCGATTGAGTTTGCCTGCGTCCTTCCTAAAGTTTATATCTCCAGTACCTAGCACTGTATTTTATGGCGCACATGGGCTGCCCCAACAAAGTGTCATTTATGTCAGATTCAGCCCTCGTAACAAATGAGTTTGACACCTCTGCTCTAGTATCCTGGACAAAACTCTATGAGTTTTGCCCGAAATACCAGAGCGTTGCCGCGCAATGTCCCTAGCATGATGACGTCACTTCTGTGTGATGCTATCACACCGGGGACACCGGGCTGTGTCATGGCTGTTGGGGGCGGGGCTTCCCCGCCAGCCAGCTGGTCAGTGCCGGGCAGGAGCTCGTGAAATTAGGGCCCACCCCCACTCCCACCCGGGGACTGCCAACCCTAAGCCAGAGTCTGCCTTTCCCGGCTGCCCTTCCTGTGAATACTTGTTTGCACACTTCTTGCTGCTTGAACTACATAAGGAGACTCTCTCTCCCCGTCCTTGGTGAAGTCTATGCAGGAAGTCATCGACCATGATGGATGCCTTCGGGTTGCAGCAGGCCCAGTGTCAAATGGTGGGTTGCTTAGATAAACATTAAAAAGCTCAACACAGTTTTCAATTTATTCTGATTTCTGCTCCACGCCAGGCAGAGGGAGGATGATAAAGAACTTCTTGTGGAACAAGCGCCGGTGGCAGGCAAGGGGAAAACGTTATATCACCTGGACGTTGCCTGGGAGCGGGCGGAAGTCTTCCAGATGGCCATTCAGTTCTGAGGATTATTTAATGCACGGAGGAGATGGACCGCTCCAGAGATGACAGGTAGAACAGCAAGGATTATAAAATATTAATCCTTATCTGAACCGCTAATTACAGTGTCATCTTTTATTTAGAGTCGGATTACAATTAATGGTTTTTCATTATATCATGGCCTCTATATTTTGATCCTTAGCCTGGGCTGGGGGGGGGGAGTGCTCATCTTCACGTTTGGTATACGGGGAGGGGGAACAATCAGGATCCAATCTCAGGGGGGAAAAACTGTGCCTACTTTTGAAAAAGTAGCTCTTTGGATCTGGGCCCTTGCATGACCTTCACCAAGTATCTCTGTATGAACAGTCTGGTGCCACTGCTGGGGTTGCCAACTCCAGGTTGGGAAATACCTGGATATTTTTTGGGGGGGTGAAGTCTGAGGAAAGTGGGGTTTGGGAAGGCAAGAGGAGAGACTTCAATGGGGTATAATGCCATAGAGCCCACCTTCCAAAGTGGTCACTTCCTCCAGGTGGACTGATCTCTGTCACCTGGAGAGCAGATGGAATCGCAGGAGATCAACTGTGATCCCATGAGATCTCCAGCCACCACCTGGAGGTTTGATATACAATCACAGCACTGAGGCTGTAAAAGGTAAAGGTAAAGGTTCCCTTGCTTGAAAGCCAGTCGAATCCGACTCTAGGGTTGCGGTGCTCATCTCCGTTTCAAAGCCGAAGAGCCAGCGCTGTCCGAAGACATTTCCGTGGTCATGTGGCCGGCATGACTAGACGCCAAGGCGCACGGAACGCTGTTACCTTCCCACAAAAGTGGTACCTATTGATCTACTTGCAATTTCTTGCTTTTGAACTGAGGCTGTAGCACTGTGTAAAAAATACAGATGGACATGTAAAGTCCTAAAGATAATCTATTGCAAAGTTTATAAACAACTAACATTTAATACATTCATACATATTCAGTATGGTCCACATAGGACTCCTTAAACAGCTTAAAGGCATTAGGATACAGCCAGACTCTCTTCCTGTACAGCCAAGGTCTTCTCTCAAGTGGTCAGTGGCGACGATTGCCCAGGTTCTCTTCGTTTCAGTATTTCCTTTCTTCAGGCCGCCTTCCAGAAGAACTACAAAAGAAGACGTCAACCAAGTAATCCGTTGCAAAGAAATGACATGACAATAAACTCAAATAAATTGAACTCACCCTGCCAAGTTCACAAAATTAACTGCAACAACAGTCTACAAAACTTCTAGCTGGCTTGAAATGCAGGCTTCTAAGCAATGAAGTCAGTATGCACTTACATAGAGGCAGGGATCATTTCTTCCAGGAGCACACAGGAGCAGAGCTCCGGCAGTAAAGAGCCCAGGGGGCGGGCACATGCAACAAGCCCCACCCCCTGCTCCCAGCAGCTCTCAGTCAGAGCAAAAAGCAGCCAGGTAAATTGGAGAGCTCCCCCCGGCCCAAAACAGTCCAGTGGCACCTTTAAGACCAAGTTTTATTCAGGCACAAGCTCTCCTTCTTCTGCAAGGACAGATCTGCCCGTTCCCCCCCCCCATAGCTAGCAATCGAAAACAGTCCAGTGGCACCTTTAAGACCAAGTTTTATCCAGGTACAAGCTCTCCCTCCTCTGCGAGGACAGACCTGCACTCCCCCCCCCAATAGCTAGCAATCCAAAAACAGTCCAGTGACACCTTTAAGACCAAGTTTTATTCAGGTACAAGCTCTCCCTCCTCGGCGAGGGCAGAGCCGCACGCCCCCCCCCCCCATAGCTAGCAATCCAAAACAGTCCAGTGGAGCCTGAGAGGTGGGTGTTGCCTTCTGACACACTTCCAGTGATGTCAGGGGGTGTGGCATATGCACATAAGTTATGCTAATGAGTTATGCTAATGAGCTCCTGCACCTCTTTTTCTACGAAATGACCCCTGCATAGAGGCACTGTATTATGATTATCTGCAGCTGTGGTAAAATTTAAAGAGACAATACTAACATTGCTAAATGCAAAAGTATCCTTTTCTTCCTGGAGGTTAGCAATCCTAGCCGCTATTCTTCGGTAAAATCTGATACTCCGTCGCCAGTGCTGAAAAATATTTCTTGGTTTCCGTTTTCCACATCGATACTCCAGCTTTCTTCAGTTATGGAATTCAAGATTGCCTACAGTAGGTTCCAAAACAAAATTCGAGTCCAGTGGCACTTTTAAGACCAACAAAGTTATTCACGGTATAAGCTTTTGTGTGCATGCACACTGCTTCAGATACAGTGAAATGGAAGTCACCAGTCTATACGTATAGGTAGAGAGTGAGCAGCAAATTAGCGTACAGTATAATGAAGATGTATAACAGATTCAAGGACCAAACAGGAATAACAAGCTTAGTTTATATGGCCACCATTTGTTTGGATTTAATTCGGGGAGGGGGGGATTGTGAAGCAAATAAAAATATCAGAATTGGAGACTGATGTATAAATGTACCCTTCTTAATTGTGGAATGCTAACTGAGACCCTGTTGTTATGCTCCATTTGTCTTCTCTCAAGCATGGAGATAACTAAGAGCATCCTTTTTCTTTAAGGTGGGATGACTGGTTGTGCAGTGTTATGTCTCCTCTGTCACCAGACCAGAAAAATACATTCCAATCTTCCATTCTAAATTACATTACATTCTACTATTCATTACAATCACTATTCCAATCTACACCAGTTTGGTGTAGTGGTTAAGTGTGCGGACTCTAATCTGGGAGAACCGGGCTTGATTCCCCACTCCTCCACTTGCACCTGCTGATGTGACCTTGGGTCAGTCACAAGCTCTGGCACAGCTGTCCTTGAAAAAGAGCAGTTTGTGTCAGAGTTCTCTCCGCCCCACCCACCTCACAGGGTGTCTGTTGTGGGGAGAGGAAGGGAAAGGAGTTTGTAAGCCGCT
>NW_015168788.1:42327-65018 GCF_001447785.1 Gekko japonicus
AGGGTCTGACCTGTTTGCCCTGTGTAGAGAACCGAAGGGCATTGCTGGCATATAATGGCACATACAATGTTTATTTATTTATTTATTGGATGTATACCCCACCCTCCCCACTAAAGCAGGCTCAGAGGATGAGCAAGTGAATGAGCTTGAGCTGGCGTAGTTGAAGTGGTTAAGTCCAGTGATCGCATCTGGGTGTCTGTGGCAGCAAAGTTGGCATCTGGGTTCATTGCAAGCTCTGATACCAGTGTTTATGTTCAAATTAGATGTTGTATTATTGTGGGTGATGAGTTGTTTGAGTTGGCACGCAGGGACATCTGGAAGGAGATGGTCCACACCAGGTTTCTCGTGACCTTCTTGGGTTCCCTTTCGGTGGCCTCAGGCCAGAAAGAAGGGGGCTTTGACTTCTCCCCTCTGCATAGAGGTTTCTTGAGAGCTACAGAGGAATGCTTCTCAGCCTCATCACATAGGGTTGCCAAATCTCCAGGTAGGGCCTGGAGATCTCTTGGTATTACAATGGATCTGTAGACAGAGATCAGATCCCCTGGAGAAAATGACTACTTTGGAGGTAGACTTTATGCCATTATATCCCACCGAGGTCTCCCTTTTCCCCAAACCCTGTCCTCCCCAGGCTCCCCGCCCCCCAAATCTCTAGGAATTTCCCACCCTGGTGCTGGCAACTCTCCCATCAGCTTGCTCCATTCCAGCTCCCTCTGGTCTTCTCCTTCCCTCCAGGTCTTGCTGTCGTGACATCTCGGAAGCTACAGCAACATCCAGGTTATTTATAAACTGGCATTGGGGTGTGTGTGTGTGTGCAAGGTTTGGTATAGTGGTTAAGTGTGCAGACTCTAATCTGGGAGAACCGGGTTTGATTCCCGCTCCTCCACTTGCACCTGGCTGGATAACCTTGGGCAAGCCATGGTTCTGATAAGAGTTGTTCTTGAAAAAGAGCCGTTTCTGTCAGAGCTCTCTCAGCCCCACCCACCTCACAGGGTGTCTATTGTGGGGAGGGGAAGGGAAAGGAGACTGTAAGCTGCTCTGAGACTCCCTTGGGTAGTGAAGGGTGGGGTATAAATCCAATCTCCTCCTCCTCCTCCTCTTCTTCTTCTTCTTCTTCTTCTTCTTCTTCCTCCTCCTCCTCCTATTGGGGAAATATATTCGTTCATACAGTAAATTTGCAGTCATAGAAGTGTGGTACCATGCACAGTATATAAACTCCAAACTAGTACACTGCAAAAAAAAACCCAGTTAAACTTACATGGACTGAGCACAGCTGTCCTTGAAAAAGAGCAGTTTCTGTCAAGAAGCCTAATCTAAGCCAGCTAAACCAGTAGCATGTATGTGCAAGTAAAATGGCATAGCTTCTACAAGACAGACACAGGGAAGCCACTGAAACGCATAAGCATAAACACAATTTCAACAAGCAAAGAAGAGAGTTTAAAAATAAACAGAGCATGGTTTTCTGTCCTGAAAAACACAAAATGTTCTACATCTGACAACAGCACTACAGATAAGATTAGAATTTCAACAGCCAATCCATATGCAAAAGAACCTCCTCAGGAAAGCTCCTCCATTAGCATATCACAGCTTGGGCAACTCCTACAAGATAATGACTCTGTCCTACCCCACCTTCCTGAGTAGATATAAATTACCTGCCTACCATTGACACAGAGAGTACTCCATCTTTCTGTGTTATACCTCTGAGGATGCCAGTCACAGCTGCTGGCGAAACGTCAGGTCCTACAATGCCAAGACCATGGCCACACAGCCTGGAAAATCTACAACAACTAATGAACTCCATCCGTGAAAGCCTTCGACAACAGACCTGTAGATGTATCCGCTTCCTTGCAGGTCCATGAAGAGAGAGAGAGAGAGAGCGAGTATACTAATGGCACATGAAGGGAAGCAGGAGTCAGAGAGAAGTTCCTAGGTCAGACAAAGAGAGGCATCCCATTCATTAAGAAGATAACACTGAAACTGTATGTCCTTTTTTTTTGCCCCTCGGATGGGATTTTTATTGCATTTTTTAATAGACTACAAACTACAACAAAAAATTGGGAAGGGGTAACTACATCTAAAGAGAAAGGAAAGAAAACCACTAATAACTAAAACCCCAAGTATAGGAGATCATAACAACAGTTTATATAAATCTTAATCTTAAATTGCTAGTATTACTTTGAACATAGTCGGTTATGCTATATTTTTTATCTTTTTATCCATTGATTTAACTGTTTAAGAGAACCCCCAGAGCATCCCATAATAAAACTAAAGTTTTAAGGCACAATTCAGAGTCCTTCAGCCTTCATTTTGTCTTGTCTTTTCTAATCCTCAATTTATATGCACGTTTGGGGGCAGCTGCCCCCTTATCGGAAGCAGAGTCCTCGTCGGAAGACGACGAGTCCAGTTTGCCACTGGATTTGCTGTCATCTTCTTCCTTCTTTACCTTGGCTGTCTCTCCCAGCTGCACTCTCAGGAACTCACATGCTTTGTAGACAGAGTCAATCTTTTCTTTTTTATTGTATAGTTTGAAAATAACGACTTCTGGAATTAACCATCTGTAGACAATGCTGTTTGTTTGTTTGTAGAAAAAGGATTAAGTCTTTATATTTCTTTCTCTTTTGCCTTATTTCAGATGGGATGTCTTTTAGAATCCTGATGGTATTGTCCCCGATTTTCAAGGGTGTTCTTGTCGTTGCTTTCAGGATAGAATCCCTCACATGCTTCTTTGAGAATCTGACCACTATTTCCCCAGGAAGATTATTCTTCTTGATGCACACAGAATAGGACCTGTACGCCACATCCATTTCGCTTGCAAGATATTCCGCTTTCAAATCTGTAACTGGGGCTAATGCTTCACTCAAAAGTTGCTTTAGATTCTCGCCTTTTAATTCTGGGACCCTTTGAAACCAGAGGACCAAATTTACTTTCTCCATTTGCAGCTGTAAAAGTTGTGATTCTTTCGAAGCTTATTTATTTTCCAGCTTTTGCACCTTTTTCTTGACTTTTTTAGTGTTGGTATCCATTTCCTTCACCTTCTCAGCCATTTGCTCCATTATTTTTAAAGTCTCAGTCAGTTGGAGCTGCTGAGTTGCAAGGTTCTGATTTAGAGTTGTCAGCTGTTGTTTGATGTTAGTCATGTGGTCCAATAGAGGGCGCAAGGAATCTGCCACATTTTAGAGAACAGTGACTTCTTTCGGACAAGGGCTCATGTTCCCTGCTGTTTTCACTTTTGCTAGTTTGTCTTTCTCTGCCTCTTCCCCGCCATCTTTATGGATTGTTTACTTTTATGAAAACTTGCTAAAGTCTCTGAAATTCGCCCATACGCTTATCCGCACTCTGGTAAGTCTCTCAAAACAGATTTCAACACTTTTTCTTCTGCTCCCCCCTTAGTATTTCGTTATTTAGTTCATGCGCATGGGAGGGGGGCCCTCCCCCACTCGCTTTTCTCATATTCGCTTTAACCCGACTCACTTTTCATTCATTGGAACATGTTCAAAATGCTTGATCTCCAAAGCTTGTCCCAGTCAGCGGCTCTAGATCCATACGGACACTCAGCGGCAGGACCGTCAGGGCGGAGGAGCTCCTCAATTCCCCAGCATCGCTCTGGCGAAGAGGTCGCCCATCAAAAGCCCCATGGCTAGGAGCCTTTTTTTCAAGGCTCCAGGGGGGTGGCGACCCGTCGCCCCCCTCCTACCTGCTGGTGCGCAGATCACATCCCCAGGAGGTCCGGGAGATGCATCTGCCAGCATGTCACCATAAACCGGAAGTCGAAACTGTATGTCCTCACCAAAATTTTGCATCCTGAACCTTTCGTCCTGATATGCTAGTTTTTCTGCACGCATGGATTTTTTAAAAAACATAACACGCCTTTAGGTTTTATTCCAGGTTTGTCTGAAGAAGTGCGTTTTGCAAACGAAAGCGTACAGCTTGAATAAAACTTTGTTCGTCTCAGAGGTGCCACTGGACTCAAGCATTGTTCAGTGGCCTTTGCGAGAGTTCTCTCTTATTGGTTGCTTGTGAGGACTCAGCCATTCTTACGATGAGCGCGGTGATATGAGAACAAGGCGGTGCGGGTGGCGAATCAATACGCCCAGCAGAATTGCAAGTCTCCTCATGAACGCCGCTTCATAACGTCTGAAAACTAATATGATTTGTTGCTCAGCATTACATGTTTATTTATAGGAATCGATAGCTGTGATATAATCCAAGCATTCCTTAGCAGGCTGCAATCAATCAATCTCTCTCTGTCTCTCTCTGTCTCCCGCTCACCATTAAAACAGAGAAGGAACAAAAGGGTCCCCTTTGCGTGCACGCAGCCGCCGGACGCTCCTGCAGGAACAACTTGTTCCCTGAAAACAGCCCGTGTTCCCCTTCCTTAACAGTTGCTGGACCACACGCCAATGAGCCATTTGCTTGGTACGCGCCACCCTTTCCACGCACCTTTAGCAACTGTGTGAGGAGCGTGCATTTAAGTGCATTTAAGGGGATTTCTTGTTTTAAAAAAGGAAAAGATCTGATGGGGGGAATCAAGGAGGTGGCTGAAAACTGTGACTGGGGGCAGTGAGGGTCGCCAGCTCCAGGTTTAGTCATCCCTGGGGATTTGGAGGTGGAGCCTGGGGAGGGCAGGGTTTGGGCAACGGAGGGACCTCGGCAAGGTATCGTGCCACAAAGTCTCGTTTTCTCTAGGGGTATTAATCTGCATAGCCTGGAGACCCAATGTGATTCCGGGAGATCTCAAGACCCTGCCTGGAGGTTGGCAGCCTGATAGGCTTTCCCCCGTGGCCCTACTAGCCAAGCCACTCTTGTCCATGACTGTTCTGAGGGCTTCCAGTGTGTCAGGTGCAATCAGGGGTCATTTCGAAGAAAAAGAGGAGCAGGTGCTCATGAGCATAACTCATTTGCATATGACACACCCTCTGACATCACCGGAAGTGTATCAGAAGGCAACACCCACCGCTCAGGCTCCACTGGACTGTTTTGGATTGCTAGCTATTGTGCGTGTGTGTGTGGGGGGGAACGTGCAGATCTGTCCTCACAGAGGAGGGAGAGCTTGTACCTGAATAAAACTTGGTCTTAAAGGTGCCACTGGACTGTTTTGGATTGCTAGCTATGTGGGGGGGAGGACGCACAGATCTGCTCTCACAGAGGAGGGAGAGCTTGTACTTGAAGCGGGTGGGGGGGGGGGGGGGGGGGCTCTGCAACTTACCTAGCTGCTTCTTGCTCCTCATGGCCCAACTGAGGGCTGCTGGGAGCAGGGGGCAGGGCTTGTTGCATGTGCCCGCCCCCTGAGCTCCTTACTGCCGGAGCTCCACTCCTGTGCACTCCTGCAGGAAATGACCCCGGGTGTAATGTTAGTGTTGCCAGCTCTGGGTTGGGAAATACCTGGAGATTTGGAGGGTGGAGTCTGGGAAGGGCAGGGTTTTCTCCAGGGGAACTGATCTTGGACATCTGGAGATCAATTGTAATAGCAGGAGATCTCCAGGTGCCTCCCGGAGGTTGGCACCACTGCATAAGGCTGAACGACAAGGTTTCTCTGAACAAAAAGTCCTCCGTCTAGGAGAGCTGGGGGGGGGGTGCAGAAAAGGCAAATCAAGATCTTGGAGCCAGAGTTCGGAGCTTTTTGGTGAAGAAAAGAGATGGCTCAGGAAGGACGTGGCCAGGGTGGATCAAATTATCACGCAAGGTGTGGAGTGCCTGAGAAAGAACTTTCTCTCCCTCCCATGTGAGTAGAACTGGGGGTATCCTAATGAAACCGATGGGCTGTAAATTCAGGGCAGATGGGACGGAGGGTGGATCAGAGAGAGTCCAATCAGATGGCTCTTTAGATCTGTGTGAAGCACGAGTGCCTCATGGATTTAAATGTAATGTCCAGACATCAACATCTGGGAAATGTCCCTCTTCCGTGAGCATCCCGTTTTGCCACGCTTCGGAGCCGTACTAAAAAGGTACCAGTTAAAATCTGGAGTTTTTGGTTCCCGACGGGCCAATCGCGGACTTTCCCCCGTCTGATAGTTTCAGGGCGCAATTAAAAAATGGTGCCCATGCAGGATGGTCTGACGTCAAACCATCCCGAACGGGCGCCATTTTAAAAAAATCTTGATTCTGCGCATGTGGGGATAAACAAGGCCTATGCGTATGTGCAAACTTTTGTTTTTTTAAAAAAGCCACCGCACGTGCCTCATTCAGTGGATGCCATCTAGACAATACACAGTGGAGGCAGCGCGCAGTAAAACTATTCACTGGAGGGGCTGTCTGGTCATGCAACGGTGGATTAAGAAGTTCAGGATCAAATTAGAGCCGGGCTAATGGCAGGATTAGCTGCCCGTCTGAACGGAACCAAAGACGATTTGTCTCATCTTGTAAAATGCATTGCTTTTTTAAATCTGAGGTTTAAATGTATCCTATAGCAAGATGCTGGATGCCGCTGAATCTCTTTCAAATACCCACTCAGAATCTCTTTGCTTGGGAGCAGGTTCGCCAGCTCTGGGCTGGGAAATACTTGGAGATTGGGGGGGGGGGGTGGAGCCTGGGAAGGGGGGGGTTTGGGGAGGGGAGGGGAGAAACTTCAGCAGGCTGTGATGCCACAGAGCCTCCACCCTCCCAAGCAGCCATTTTCTCCAGGGGAACCGATCTTGGTTGCCTGGAGAGCGATTGTTATAGCAGGACATCTCCAGGTACCACCTGGAGGTTGGCAAGCCTATCTAAGGGTGATTCTGCATCTAGCACTCGCTCCACATTTTCTCAACTGGGAGGAAAAAGTACAGCTCAAAACCACATTCAGATACTCCAGGGCAACGCTGTACTGACTGCAAAGTCACCCCTGAATGGCCACGAATCTATGCAGAAGGTTCCATAAAACCCGACGATCAAAGAAAGCGAGAGCGGCATGGAGTGTGGAGGGCACCGTAAAATCTGAGGATCAAAGGAACTGAAAGCAGCACGCAATGTAGAGGGGAATTCCTGTTCCAACATGGGTTTCGTAAAACAACGGAGGGAAAAACCAATGCAGAATCAGCCTTAGTAAGAGTGAAATTCCAAAAACCACGATCCATTAAGCCAGTAATTGCCGACGTGGTGCCTGCTGGTGTGTTTTCTGACACTCCCTTCCTTCTCCCTCAGAGCAAAGAGCCACCCCTGGCTTTTCTCCACCTCACTGGACCATAGGGCTGCTTCAGCAAAGCTTATTGTTATATCATGGGGGAGTTGTGAATTTAGTGGTGTTCCCTTATTATATTGTACTGTTATTTAAGCAAGATCCCTTATGGAAAAAGCCTTTGCTCTAGTTTCACTTTTCACTTGTATGATTGGTTGCTGGCCCTGGCTGGTTATGGCCTAGCAGTTCTTGCAATGGTTTGATAAAAGTTCGGCTCTGTTTTGTTTCCAGGTGCTGTGGAGTTATTACACTTATGAGAAAGGGTCATTTCCTGCAGGAGTGCACAGGATCGGAGCTCCGGCAGTAAAGAGCCCAGGGGGCGGGCACATGCAACAAGCCCCACCCCCTGCTTCCAGCAGCCCTCAGTCAGAGCAAGAAGCAGCCAGGTAAGTTGCAGAGCTCCCCCCGGTCCAAAACAGTCCAGTGGAACCATTAAGACCAAGTTTTATTCAGGTACAAGCTCTCCCTCCTCTACGAGGACAGAACTGCACGTTCCCCCCCACATAGCTAGCAATCCAAAACAGTCCAGTGGCACCTGAGCGGTGGGTGTTGCCTTCTGACACACTTCCGGTGATGTCAGGGGGTGTGGCATATGCAAATAAGCTATGCTAATAAGTTATGCTAATGAGCTCCTACACCTGCTTATGAGGAACTGTCTTTGCATCTGCTCAGAGCACATATTTACAGACAGCTCCATTCACTGTGGACGGATGCGTGCTTGGAATCTCCCACCATTTTGATTGGGTCCCAGATCGCCTTACTGTTTTCCTGCGGCTGCTTCCCTGTCCCCCGCCAGGCCTCAGTGGGGCAGTAGGGAGAAAGTGAGGGGCAAAACAGCAAATCCTCTAACACACTGCTGGCTACTTAGCTATGGCAGCCATTTTGTGATTGGCTCCACCCTCCAATCCAATCCAATTACCTTTATTGGCATGTAGCTCCACCCTCTTTGGCAACCATTTTCTCGTAATATCCAGTACCTGTTCTCCAAATTCTGTCTGGGGCTAAGTGCATCCCTGCCCTTGACTGTGCACAGCGGTTGGCAGAGGCCAAGGCTGGCGCCAGGTCTAGGGGCTGGGATGTGGTACCAAAGGGCCAAGAAGCGACAGTTAGAACTGGATATGGAATAACTGATTGGTTCAGCATAGGAAAAGGAGTACGACAAGGATGTATATTGTCTCCTTGCTTATTTAATATATATGCAGAGTACATCATGCGAAATGCTGGCCTGGATGAATCACAAGAGGGAATTAAGATTGCTGGGGAAAAGATCAACAACCTCAGATATGCAGACGATACCACTCTGATGGCAGAAAGTGAAGAGGACCTCAAGAGCCTCTTGCTCAGAGTAAAAGAGGAGAGCGCAAAAGTGGGCTTGAAGCTCAACATCAAAAAAACTAAGATCATGGCATCCGGCCCCATCACTCCTTGGCAAATAGAAGGGGAAGTTGTGGAAGTAGTGACAGACTTCACGTTCTTGGGATCCCAGATCACCGCAGACTGTGACAGCAGCCATGGAATTAAAAGACGCCTGCTCCTTGGGAGGAAAGCGATGGCGAACCTCAACAGCATGATAAAAAGTAGAGACGTCACCCTGCCAACAAAAGTCCGCATGGTCAAAGCAATGGTATTCCCAGTAGTCAAGTATGGCTGCGAGAGTTGGACTATAAGGAAGGCCGAGCGCTGAAGAATAGATTCTTTTAAACTATGGTGCTGGAGAAGACTCTTGAGAGTCCCTTGGACTGCAAGGAGAGCAAAGTCAATCCTAAAAGAAATCAACCCTGACTGTTCCCTGGAAGGCCAGATAATGAAACTGAAGCTCAAATACTTTGGCCACCCAATGAGAAGGGAGCGCTCACTGGAGAAGAAGACCCTGATGCTGGGAAAGACTGAAGGTCAAAGAAGACGGGGACGGCAAAGGATGAGATGGTTAGACAGTGTCATAGATGCAACGAACATGAAATTGAGCCAACTTCAGAGGACAGCGGAAGACAGGAGGGCCTGGCGGGAGCTGGTCCATGGGGTCGCGAAGAGTCGGACTCGACTGTGCGACTGAACAACAACAACAACCAAAGGCAGAGTGGCGGCAGGGGCTACGTAGGCTGCTCCCCTCCTCTCCAAAGGGAAAACACCGCTGTGGGAGTCTGAGATTGGCTCTAAGATTTGCAAAGCCTGTGGGGCTGTCTTGGGGTTATCAACCTCCAGGTGGCACCTGGAGCTCTCCTACTATTATCACTGATCTCCAGGCAATAACAGTTCCAGGGAGAAAATGGCTGCTTTGGAGGGTCCGTGGCATGATACCCTGCTGAGGTCCCTCCCCTCCCCAAACCCCGCCCTCCCCAGACTCCACCCCCAAAAGCACCAGGTATTCCCCAGGCATTTCTTATGAATGTTTTAATTGTTTTATCTTGATGTTTCTATGAATGATGTACATTGCCCAGAATAAATAAATAAGCAAACCCGGAGCTGGCAACCCTAGGCTGCTTTCAAAAGAAGGCGGTAGCTACCAATGTTCCCTCTAAGCTGTGGAGTCTTGTGAGCAAAAATTCTACTTGTGAGCTGCTGGCGTTAAAGCTGTGAGCGAGCGATTTGGCTGCTGCATAAATTAGTTTGCTCTGGAGTTATCCCTTCCTGAGCTAAGACAAAAATGTGTGAGCCAGAGGCTAAAGTATTTGCATTTTTCAGAGCTAACTTCAGAAGGGCATTTAGGGTTTTTGTTGTTGTTGTACAGCTGTTTTGGTGAACAATCCATTCATATAAAAAACCCATGATTTTTGGCACACAACGATTAAATTGGGTTTCTTTGGCCCCTGCCACACGGCAGGGGAAAAGCCTCTTTAAGGCGCGGCTTTTAAAAGCCGCGCCAACGTTGACACGGCGCGGCGGGATCCCACGGATCCCCCGGCCGCGCCGCCGTTTCTCCCCGGCGCGATCAAACGCCGGGGAGAAAACACAGCCCTAACCGGGGGCCGGCCGAACTGCGCATGTCGGTGTCAACTTGAGGCGCTTTTTCCCAGAAAGGGCCAGTTTGGGGGCGGAAGCAGAACGCTTCCCAGATGTTGTGGTGTGATCGCGCTGCTTTGATCCGCCCCCAAACTCGCCCGCAACTGGCCCAAATCGCCGCGTATGAACGGGACCATAGTAGACAATACTGAACTTTTTAAAGAAAGAGAGAGAGAAAGGGTATTTTCCAAGTTCAAACTATTTCCCCCCAGACTTCAATTACAATCTCTCTCCCCCCCCCCAATTTGGTTGTCATGAAACTGAACACAGACAAGTGGATCTAAGCTGTCAATAAAAAACAGCAGAGTCTTCTGGCCACAGAATGCCCTGAAGGTATTTGCGACCACCGACTGTAATATGACAACTTACTGTGTGAGTTTCCAGCTCAAGAATTTGGGCCGAAGGGTTGGCTGTTCAGACTGTTTCCAAGAGAACAGCCAGGAAACGGCTGATTTCAACAGTAATTAAGGTGAGCATTCAACAAGGGGGTTCTTATAGCACTTGGAGCCCACCCCAAAGCACAGAGTTATTTGCAGTCTTATACAACTTATGGCCAACTAGGACGACTTCGCCCCCTTCCCTCCCTCAGATGCAGAATTTTCCCTCTGTGTTTCTCTTCCTTTCTGACTGAGCAGCCCCTTGATCTATTTTCTTATTTCCTGAATATCTATGGCTGTCCCACCCTGTCGCTTAATTGTATTTTGATGCTGGCTCAGCTCAGGAACTTGAGGGAAGAGACAAGATCACCCTCTTAACTTAAACTTCTGAAATAGCACACAAGAGGCTTTATAACATTCAAAAATAAACAAGATATTTTTAGTCAACACAGAGGGGGAAAGGTCAGGTAAAATCAGGGGTAAAATATCTGAGGTAAATCAATAAGAATTCTGAGGGAACTCAATATTTTCACAAACTACACACGCTTCCAGCACATAAGAGTTCTTAAGCTTTTCACAAGCTAGCGTGCCAAGTAGTACCTGGAAATCTCCTGCTATTACAGCTGATGTCCAAATGACCAAGACCAGCTCCCCTGAGGGAAATAGCTGCTTTGGAGGGTGGGATCTATGGCATCGTACCCTGGGGAGGTTCCTCGCCAAACCCTGCCCTCCCCAGGCTCCGCCCCCAAAATCTCCGGGTATTTTCCAATCCTGAGCTGGCAGCCCTACCGGGCACCACAGCGCCCTCAATACCTTAAAACAGTATAAGTGACCACACAATAAAGGTAGCTAACTAAGAGAAAACTTTGTGGGAAAGGACACTACAGCAGTAAAGGCTAAATGGTAGAAACTACAAAAGCTCAATTTACTAGAATTTAACAAAAATGCAAGAAACTACAATTCAACAGGTGAACTCAACAAACCAACAGGTAAGTATAATATATCAATACAACAGGTGAACTCAATATAAACAATACAAGGTAAGTTCAACAGGTATATTTAGTAATCCAATAAATAAGTATAAATACAAAAAATTAATTCAACAGGTATATTCAGTAATCCAACAGGTCAGTATGGAGTAATCCAACAGGTAAGTATAATGTCCAATAAGTAAGTATAAATGACAAAAAAATGTCAACAAGTACATTCAGTAATCCAACAGGTAAGTATGAGGCAACTAAAGAAAAGGGAGGGGTTCCTTAGCATATGCTGACTGGTCGCCCATTAATAGATTTATGTTGTTCCATTAAAACTTTTGGGAAAGCTGTTTTGATGATATCTACCTCAGAACGTTTTGAATAATGCTCTTATGGAATATTAGTATTAGTCTCTATTGAGGAAGACTTCCGAAACAAAGTTTTGAATATCTGGAGCCTTTGTCCATTATACTCACCTGTTGGATTACTGCATCATACTTACCTGTTAGATTACTGAATGTACCTGTTGAATTTTTTTTGTATTTATACTTACTTATCGGATTACTAAATACACCTATTGAATTTACCTTGAATTATTTATACTGAGTTCACTTGTTGTATTGATATATTATCCTTACCTGTTGGTTTTTTGAGTTCACCTGTTGGAATTGTAATTTCTTGCATTTTTGCTAAATTCTAGTAAATTGAGCTTTTGTAGTTTCTACCATTTAGCCTTTGTTACTGTAGCGGCCTTTTACACACAGCCCTCAAGACCTTTCCTGGCACCCACTAAGTAGTTTTAGTTACTGAGTGGGGCCAGGCAGAGCCAAGTTTTGGTTAAAAGGCAGAATAAAATAAATATAAAATTTTAAATGATGGCAGGGCACAAGCCGCTTTCCTTCCTCCCCCATTTATCTGAATGGGGTTTGAGCAGGAGGCCTTCCCATTGGCCAGTGCCCTAGAGCAGGAGGCTTCCCATTGGTCAGTGCCCTAGAGCAGGAGACCTTCCCATTGGCCAGTGCCCTAGAGCAGGAGGCCTTCCCATTGGCCAGTGTCCCAGAGAAATCCAGGCATTGCCTGAACGTGGCCGGTACTTCCTTCAGAGCAACTGGTGGTGTCATTTTTTTTTTTACGTTCACAGTTCCCTTAACAATGATAAATCTGTGAGGAAGAGACAGAGGATGCCGTGGCAGCCTGACAGGCACTTAACGTGCAGAGATGAATAAAAGATAAATCACCACTTGTGGGGATAAAAGAATCGAGCTGTCAGTCAACACGATCTGGAGGTGGGAGGGGGCTCTCTGGTGCTAGCGATGACTACCAGCAAGGCGGTCTAAGGGGAGAATAATGAGGAATTAACAAGGGTTTGAACAGAAGCAACATCTGAAGCTGCTATCCGTAGGGAGGCAAAAGGAGGACGGAAGGCTTCTGTTACTAGGCTGACTTTCCCCCCTAATCCCCTCCCCCTCATACAGACACAGATCCTTGAAGCTTCCTTTTAGGACAGGTCCCCAACGGGGTGCCCATGGGCACGTGGTGCCCGCTGACACCTTTTCTGATGCCCACCAATTGTTTGTAGGAAGTGGGGTGGGGCCAAGTAGGGCTTTTGCCCAGCAAGGGTTCGAATGGCTGTTGGCGATTTGATTGGCTTTTCAGATTAGAAAAATGTTGCTTTGGCAGGAGCTGCCACCACAGCACAAGAATCATCACTGTGTGACTGAAGTAAAGCTGTGGCAGCCATTTTGTGGCTGCTGCAGCCACCATGCCGTGTCAGAATTCCCACAGTGCCGCAGGCTCCGAAAGGTTGGGGACCCCTGCTTTAGGACCTTCGGTTTCCATTGGACGAATCAGGAGTGACATCATTTTTGTGGTTTCCAAGCTTCTGATAGCTGACACACTTCATTTCTTCCTGGAATTAAAATGGGAGGTATTATTTACTGAGATCGAGGCAGCATTTCAAACAAGTGATTTCTTTATTAGCTCAGAACACAGACAAACAACACACAGAACGACCCAACTATATAGAGTTTGAACCAGGAAAACCAATAACAACCAATCAAAGACGCGTGCTTAGGTCCAATGGGAATTGTTCCCTCCAAAAGTCAGAGTCTTTCCAGATTGGTCTGTTATGCAACAACGACCAATCCGACTGCAGGGTTTAGAATACTTGAGAGTCAATGGAGCTTGTGTCTGAAGCTCCAGTTCAGATTACATCGCAAAACACATAAGCAAATACATAACAGGAGTGTCAGAACCCACAGCCAACAACGAAGTACACGCATTCAGGAACGGTAATACTTTTATTGCAGAGCTATAGATGCAGAGCTATAGATGCAGTAACATAAGCACTGTTAAGAATGGCGGCGGCCCCATGGGCATAATAGGATATAGGGCAACCCCTCCCCCAGCACTGGCCAATTAGGCACCCTCCCGAACGTGGAATAAAGCTTAGAGACCGTTAGGTAGCTGAAGCTGAGAACGAACGCTCTCCCATGGCACCTTGGGAAATCCCAGACACTACAACACCCTCCTGCACATCTGTAAAGATAAGCATTTCGGCGCACAGCAGAGAAAGCGCAGAAAGGAATGCAGTAGCAATTAACCTGAAAGGAAAAGAAAGCAATAGCAATTAACCAGACACAGACCAACCTCCCCAACCATCATGGCCGCATAGGTGACAAGGAGGCACCCTCAGCTCTTGCATCCCTTCCTCCCTCTCAAAGAAGGGTTGCTTTCAGAGGATTGGAGAGTAAGAATAAGGCCCTCTCAGACCGGGCTGGTTCTCTGGTTATGCTGCCCAAACGACTGCTTGAATTGGCAGAATGAGAAGGGGGGGGCTGATGAGCCATAAGCCCCTGTGCCAATGACCTGTCCTCAAAGGAACTCACCTTGTGCATATGCACATAAGTCACGTGTGCAGAGAAGCGACAGGCAGTCTCCGTCGATAATGCTTAGGTAAGGAATGCTTCATCCTAACCTGGATGGCCCAGGCGAGCCCGATCTTTTATTTATTTATTTATCCTTCGGCTTCTATCCCGCTCACCCCCTAGGGGCTCTGAGCGGCTTACAATTCTAATTCATGCAATCCTAATCTAGGGCCACATATGTGTAGGGACGGTGAGAAGCCTACCAGGCACCCTTATTCTGTTGTAGCAGATCTTCTTGCGAGGGGACAGTCCGGCGGTGTCCCTTCTCTGGCGCAGGTCTTCGCAGTTCCCCTTTTTCCGGCTGTCGCAAATTCCATCTCCAGGCCTGGACCACTTTGTGCTTCCGCGCATGCCCGCAGCGGCCTCCGTCCAAGTCAGGCTCCGGCCTGCTGCGTCGCTCCGCCTCCGCGCCTTGTTGGTCCGGCCTCCTTCGTTCGCCTCCTCGCCTCACCAGCTGCCATTTTTCTCCACCGCTGCCGCTTTATTGCTCTCCGCTCTCCACCGTCGCTGCTACGCCAGGGGCGGGTGCCCCCCATTTTATCTACTTGCCCTTTAACGGGCTTTCCAACCGCTGGGTGGGCAGGAGCTGGGACGTAGGGCCAGGAGCTCACCCTGACCGCGGTGGGGTTTGAACAGCCGAAGCTGTTCGCCCAGTTGTTAAAGCAGGCTTTCCTTACTGCCTGCGCCACCACTCCCTGTCCGATCTCAAAAGCTAAGCAGAGTCAGCCCTGATTAGTACCCGGAGAGGAGACCACCAAGGAAGTCCAGGGTTGCTATGCAGAGGCAGGCGCAGGCAAACCGCCTCTATTCATCTCTTGCCTTGAAAACCCCAGGAGGGGGTCAGTCACCATCAGTCAGCTGTGACTTGACGGCACTTCCCACCACCAAGGAATGCATCAGTAAAGCCCACGGCCGAGGACAGACTGACGCATCCCCAGGACAGTCTGGCGTGCCAACAGTGTAAGAATACTTTCTGCTCCTGATCGGCTGCCAATTCTTGATCACTTAGATATATAGGATTGGATATTCAGCCTATCCTAATTATCCGTGGGGGCTTCTCTATATTCTTAGCGCTTGATGCAGCTTTCCGAGGAAGAATTACCGAAACAAAGGGTGAAATCCGGAGTCTTCGTCTCATCTTTATATTACAGACTTAATATCATTTGTATATTATATTACACGATTATGTTTTTGTATTCTATTTTGTCCTCTTTGTTATCATTTTTGTGATTTATTTGCCAGTTAATACCTACTTGTTATTTACTTGTGGTATAAATGCGATCAGCGTTTACTTATATATTCTTGGGCGCTTCCTGCCTGCGTTATTTATACAGTGTGCTGCTGTTCTATGGAAAGAAGCAAGGCCAGAGCCGTAAATTAAGCTGAAGCTGCTCTCTGGCTGAGTCTTCTGGGCTTGCCGAGTCTTCAGTGATTTGATTGAATCACTTCTGGTGGCGGCGGCAGTAAATGAAGGTGGTGTGGGGGGGATGGCATTCCCTTGTCAACCGGCACCCTGGAGCTCCTTTTGGGACACAGCCGAAGAGCAGAGAGTCCAGGGTCGGTTCTCCAGTCAAGTCACCAGAGCAACTGCTCAAAGTGGCACAGTAAGAGGGGTACCGATGCCTCACGGGGGCTCAGCTCAATTCTAACCATCAGCGTCAAAGGGAGGGGACGAACTGGCATCCCCCTCCGGGCTAGGGTTGCCAACTTCAGCCTGAGAAAATCCTGGAGATTTGGGGACAGGGCTTGTGGCAGGGACAATTTGTGGAGGAGTTTTATCTAGAATCTATGGCGTATTACAGTGTTTGCCCTCTGAAGCGGCCCTTTTCCCCAGGGGGAATGTAGTCTGGAGATCAACTGGAATTCTGGGAGAACTCCAGGCCTGACCTGGAGGTTGGTGACCCTATCCTGGACCACACTGCCGCTAGCCAGGTCAAAGTCCCCGTGGCGAGAATTGGTTTGGACTTGGGTGCTGCTGCTGAGACTCAGGAGGGGATTGGTGTGCCTTGCTTCAGTGACAAAACACCTTGGACCGGACCTGAGAAAATCTGCTCCCTCCCCAGCAGCGTCCCTGACTGTATTCTCTGGGGGCCAAATTACACAGTAGCAGTGACCTGGCTTCTAGGCACACAAAAAGATTAGGGAGCTAAAGTTCCCAAGTGCTCTAGGGCACAGTTTGGCTCAGGAGCCTGGTGTGTGGGGAGGGAGGGCTTCAGACTTCCCCGCTGCACCATTTGGCCACGTTGAAACAGCCATGAGGGGGCCCGTTTGCCCCACCATAGGGCTCTCTCTGTGTCCTGGCTGCATCACATGGTGCTCTCTAGTGGGCTGAAGGGCTTTCAGCAGCAGTTTCAGCTCAGGAAGACGGTACAGGAGGGAAGGCAGAAGCCCCTCCTCCACTCCCAAACCAAATTGGGTCCGATCGTGTGTGGGAACTTTAGTTTCCCAATATTATGTGTGACCAGGGGTCATTTCCTGCAGGAACGCACAGGAGCGGAGCTCCGGCAGTAAACAAGCCCCACCCCCTGCTCCCAGCAGCCGTCAGTCAGAGCAAGAAGCAGCCAGGTAAGCTGCAGAGCCCCCAACTCCCGTTCCCCCGGCCCAAAACAGTCCACTGGCTCCTTTAAGACCAAGTTTTATTCAGGTACAAGCTCTCCCTCCTCTGCGAGGACAGATCTGCACGTCCCCCCCCCCCCAATAGCTAGCAATCCGAAACAGTCTAGTGGAGCCTGAGCAGTGGGTGTTGCCTTCTGACACACTTCCGGTGATGGCAGGGGGTGTGGCATATGCTAATGAGTTATGCTAATGAGTTATGCTAATGAGCTCCTGCACCTCTTTTTCTATGAAATGACCCCTGTGTGTGACCAATTTGGGTTGGGTTGGGGGATTGGGTCACATGTGTATCGTCTAGTTTGGTCCTTACTTAAATAAATGGTGCCCATTGGCTTAAATGAGTCAGAGGAAGCAACCAGTACAGAGGCGCCTTGTGCCAGAATCTCTAGGTGTTCCTGTAAAATATGGCTGCCGTGGCCCCTACTCTTGTATTTATTAATTTAGAACAATGGCAGGAACTTTGCTAGCTCTAGCCTTTTTTAGTAAAGGTAAAGGTTCCCTTGCTCGAAAGCCAGTCGAATCCGACTCTAGGGTTGCGGTGCTCATCTCCGTTTCAAAGCCCAAGAGCCAGCTCTGTCCGAAGGCGTTTCCGTGGTCATGTGGCCGGCATGACTAGACGCCAAGGCGCACGGAACACTGTTACCTTCCCACCGAAGTGGTACCTATTGATCTACTTGCAATGTCTTGCTTTCGAACTGCTAGGTTGGCAGGAGCTGGAACTAGAGACGGGAGCTCACTCCGTCATGCGGCACACGTCTCGAACTGCTGAACTACCGACCTTCCACAGGGCTATGGAAGCCTTTTTAGAAGGGTTCTTTTTTTAACCATCCCAGAGCGTTTCATTCTAATGAGCCCTACTGGGTCATTAGCCAAACCATTTCCAAGTATTGGGATCTTTGGTTAATACAGCAGAGTTTGCCCAGTCGTAGAAGCGTGATACCAAGTGCAGTAAATAAATCTCCCAAGACATATATTGCAAAAAAAGGCAAACTTACATTTATTCAAGTAGATCTAGTTTACATTCAGGTTGCAGTCAAAAGCAGAGAAAGAAACCTAATCTAAAGTGTCCTTTCCCTGTCACAAATGGCCAGCTTGTCTGGCATCATGTGCGTGGGAGGATGAGGGCATGGTAGGTACAGGAGAGACCTGCAGAGACGACATGTGTCTCCATGGAAGGCCATGCATGTGTTTACAAGGTCTGACAATTCAGTCATTATAGGGTTAACTTGTTTGCCTAGTATTGCTATTGTTTAGACCAACCTGGAAGGGATACCTGGCACTGAGCCAATGGGGAATTAGCCTGGGAAAAGTAGCTTTCTACTGTGATACAGATTGGTCATTTGTTTCAGGTGACTTCCTTTCTAGTGATCAAGAAGAAGGAGAGGTTCTCCATTATCTGTGTGCTAGTGTCTGACTACAGACAGCTTAGAAATGTAGCTGTTAGTGTTATGTTTATTTGTAGTAATCCCGTGTACCTTTTACCCAGTTTAGCCAGTTTGGTGTAGTGGTTAAGTGCGCGGACTCTAATCTGGGAGAACCGGGTTTGATTCCCCACTCCTCCACTTGCACCTGCTGATGTGACCTTGGGTCAGTCACAAGCTCTGGCACAGCTGTCCTTGAAAAAGAGCAGTTTGTGTCAGAGCTCTCTCAGCCCCACCCACCTCACAGGGTGTCTGTTGTGGGGAGGGGAAGGGAAAGGAGTTTGTAAGCCGCTCTGAGACTCCAAGTGAAGGTCGGGGTATAAATCCAATCTCTTCTCTTCTTCTTCTTCTACCCTTAGGAATAAAGGTTTTTTAAAAAAGCAAAGAAATCTCTCCTTTCCAATAGAGCATTGATAGTCTGAGTATTAAACACTTTTGACTATTTTACAACACAAGGGAGAGACAAAAGTTTAGAGGACAGCTCCCAGTTGAAGACAAAGAGAGGCATTCAACCTAGACACCCTTAGAGTGTTGTAGTGCCCCCCAATGTCCAAACATGCTGAGTCGCTCACTCCAACAATTAGCACCTTTCTTCCCTAGCTCTGTCCCCCTAACCTCACTAGAGATCCTCATGGTCAGGGCTGGATCGGGGCTGGAGACTTAATTCCAGGCTTGGCGTGGGAGGGGTTAACAGGAAATCATCTAGGAGTCCAAAAATGCCAGCATTTTGACTGCCCCTCATAGAGACTGTGTGATGATGTCACACCCTATTTAGAATCTGGTTAAAGTGTCTCTTGTGGGAATGACCAAAACCTTCCCTGAACTTACACAGTCAGCTTTCAGACGGGGGCAGCGGGGTCTGTCTCCGTACAGTAAATAGTCTCCAGACCGTGACTGTCACTCAGTCGACAGTCAAAGTTATTCAAGTGGATGTTTCCTTGAGACTGAATGCGCCTGCTTTTGCCAGGTGACCTAATCGGGTGACAGACCTAAGCTTAGCTGATCAGCCTTGCTACTTCCCATTTTTAAAAACAGGCGTTCTGGCCGAGATGGACTCCAGAGGGCCAAGGAGCCCGCATCCCCAGAGAAGCACAAAGCTACAGAGAGAATGCGGTTATTCTTTTGAACAGAGAGTGCCTGGGGAAACCTCGTAAGGGTCACAGAGAGTGAGAGCCAGTGTCCCACTTGAGGAAACTAAGATCAAAATACCTATGAAGAAAACACATTATTGTTGTTGTTGTTGTTGTTAATTTTCACAATCAGATATTTGACTGGTAGATGGTATTCTGCAATTTGAGATCTAGCCCAGTTCTTGGGAATTGCGGAGGTATCTTCGCAGGATCCTTGCTGTTCCAAGCAACACTGTCTTCTGGAGCTGAGCTGGTGTTATTTGCTCAATGCCCAGAACGCCCAGGTGTTTCTTGAGACTTCTAGGCACTGTTCCAAGGGCTCCAGTGACAACTGGCACAATGGTTAACCTTCTTCTCCCAGAGGCAGTCTAACTCTGTTTGTAGGTTTTCGTATTTGGTGAGCTTCTCCTGTTCTTTCCTGCATCGTTGATGGAAGGGAAAAAACAGAGGCCCTGCAATCCATCAGCACCCTCCTCTCTGTGCCACCCCAAGGAGTTACTTGGGTAGCTTGGCTGGAGAAACAGCCCTGCCTAACCATCGATATCTAAGGGGGTTTAGAAACACTGAGCTGGAAGGACCTCCAAGGGCCATCTAGTCCAACCCCTTGCACAATGCAGGAAATCCACAGTTCTCCCCCCCCCCCTTCTTGAATGACCCCTGCTCTATGCCCAGAGGAAGGGAAAAAATCTCCAGGATCCCTGGGCAAATCTGGCCTGAAGGAAAATTCTTTCCTGACCCTCCCAAATTCCTTCCTGACCCCAAAGAGGTACTGCAACAGCTGGGTCACTGCTAGCATTATTTGTTGCGTATACGGTTGTGGATATAAACCATAAGCTGTTTGGGAAGCCCCCCCCCCCAGCTGTGAATAAATCCAAGAAATAAAAGGATGAGGTACTATGGTTCAGTGGTAGAGCATCTGCTTGCCATGCGGAAGGTCCCAGGTTCAATCCCCAGCATGACCAACTAAAAGGACTAGGCAGTAGGTGATGTGAAAGATCTTCACAGTTTGGTGTAGTGGTTAAGAGCACGGACCCTAATCTGGGAGAACTGGGTTTGATTCCCCACGCCACCACATGCAGCCAGCTGGGTGACCTTGGGCAAGCCACAGTTCTCCAAAGCTGTTCTCTCATGAGAAGTTCTCGAAAGAGCTCTCTCAGCCCCACCTACCTCACAGGGTGTCTGTTGGTGGGAGAGGAAGGGAAGTCCGTATGGTCAAAGCAATGGTATTCCCAGTAGTAATGTGTGGCTGTGAGAGTTGGACCGTAAGGAAGGCCGAGTGCCGAAGAATAGATTCTTTTGAACTATGGTGCTGGAGAAGACTCTTGAGAGTCCCTTGGACTGCAAGAAGATCAAATTAGTCAATCCTAAAAGAAATCAACCCTGAATGTTCCCTAAAAGGCCAGATACTGAAGCGGAAGCTCAAAGACTTTGGCCACCAAACGAGAAGGGAGCACTCACTGGAGAAGACCCCGATGCTGGGAAAGACTGAAGGTAACAGAAGAAGGGGACAGCAAAGGATGAGATGGTTAGACAGTGTCATAGATGCAACGAACATGAAATTGAGCAAACTCTGGAGGAGGACGACAGAGGACTGGAGGGCCTGGCGTGATCTGGTCCAGGGGGTCACGAAGAGCCGGACTCGACTGTGCGACTGAGCAACAAGAACAAAAAAGGTGCTTCTGGATTGAAATCTAGCTTCAGTTTAGCTTCTAGGGAGAATTCAGGCTTGCTTTGATGTAGAAGTTACTTACTTGTCTTTTTTGTCAGTCCATGGTACCTGTAAAGCTCTCCTCCTACACCTCCCCTTAGTAATCTTTTTGTCTAAGCTAAAGGGGCTTTTCTGCCTCTTTAATTGAAGCCTCTTTAGTCCAGGCTTACACGGCTCTGGGTAAAAGGGTGGTGGTGGTGTCCAGATCCCCTTAGGGGAGCAGTTTCGTGGCCGCTCCCTGCCCGGTTTTGCATCTTCTGCTTTCTGGAAGCCGGCGAGCATCCAACGGAGAGGGCCAGGGTTTAATGCGGTCCCCTCCTTTGGAATTCGGAGCGCAGCACGTAAGTGCACTAGAACTCTGCCGGCTCATCAGGCCCAAACGTTCGTCGCCACTAAGTGCCCTGGCGCTTAATGAATTAAAGATGGAAGTCGCAGCGGGGGACAAAAACGGCAAGAGAGCAAGAAGCAGCCCTTAAAGGGCCCATTTCCAAGTCTGTCGAAAGCTGCTGGTGGAGACTCTTTGGCCTGTTCAGAGTCATCGCTAATCTCTAGAGTATTTATTTACCTGAAGAATAAGAAGAGCCCTGCTGGATCAGACCAGTGAGTGTCCATCTAGTCCAGCATCCTGTCTCACACAGTGGTCAACCAGTTCCTACAAATGGCCAGCAACAGGGCAGAGAGACCGAGGCCTTCCCTCAATGTTGTCTCCTGGCTCTGGGATCCAGAGGTTTAGTCCCTTTGAATGTGGAGGTTCCCCTCAGTCACCACAGCTCATAGCCATTGATAGCCTTATCCTCAATGAATCTATTTAATCCCCTTTAAAGCTGTTTATGCCTGTGGCCAGCGCTACATCCTCTGGCAGGGAATTCCACATCTTAATCCCTCTCTGGGTGCGTTCAGACGGGGGCTTTTTTTCGGTTAGGGTGCTGGTTCCAACCATTGTACTCACCGGCGTTCAGACAGGGCACATCTGCCTCCTGTCCCTAACCGGTGTAAAGCCCTTTACACCGTTGCACTCTGCCACTAGGTCCCAAGTGGTGGTATCCTGAGTGCAACGATGGCTTCCGATGTACACCGGCGTCTGATCGCTCTCCACCGGTGCCTAGCCATTTCTGTCGGAAGACTCGCGGAACCCTGAGGCTTCCGTTCCCCCCCCGCCATTTTTTTTTACTCTAAGCGATATGCGCTCGGGCGAAGCTTCGCCCTGAGCGTTTGTTTAAAAAAAAAAAAGCCCTTAGTTTAACTTCCCTGAGGAGTCCGGGACTTAAGGGAGGCCAGTTTGGGCTTTAAACTTTAAAGGTAAGTGCTTACCTTTAAAGTTTAAATGTAATGGTGGGGTTGAGCATGCGCAAAGATCGCCATTCTGTGAATGGCTGCCTATGCGCATG
>NW_015168788.1:65311-71562 GCF_001447785.1 Gekko japonicus
TCAGGAGCATTCGAGGCTCCTGGCCGAACTGCGCATGCGCACGCATGCGCAGCCGGCTGCCTCGATCTCTCATTGGTGACTTCCTCCCCGGCATCTGATCGTGCCAGGGAGCAACTGCACGGTGGCTCAGGGTATCTGTGTGATCCCGCTGCCGCGTGTCTCTTTTGGTGTGGCTCTAAAAAGCCGCACTTTGGCCGTGTCTTTTTCTGCCGTGTGGCAGGGGCCTTTGTTTCCCATGCGCTTAAACAAGGGATCGATGAATCGCACCTCCACACTGAGGGCTCCCTATGGAGTTTGCAATGATGCACATACAGCGAAGGGGGAAACAAACAATGGCACGGAGTCGGGATGGCCTAATCCGACCATTCCGACAGCATGAGAGCACGCTGGAGCAATCAGACATGGGAAAGTCCATCCGTGGCCCATCACAACTCGTTTACTACCGGATCTTCCCCGGTGTCTTTTAACTCTGCTTCTGTCGCAGAGCAGAATGGGTTGCCAACGGCTGCGGGGCGCTTCCCAGATGTTGTTGTCCGATCACGCCCTTTAAATCTGCCCGGCATTTGCACCTATGTCAGGTCTAATTGTGCGTACGATCGCAGCCTTTGTCAAATCTCTCTACCCCATGCATCATCTTCTAAACCTCTACGAAGGGTGGTGGGGCTGCGCTTGTTCTTCCAGGTGGTGGGCTATGCAGGGAAGTACATCTGAGACCTGATCTGAGTGTGGCTTTGGAAGTGCAGGGCTCTCCCCTGCAGCTCTTTGGTCTCAAGACGCTCCTGCAGCGGGCTCAACACCTCTGCCAAAAAGAAAGTGGTCCTATGTTGCCAGGTCCCCTGCATCCTCCGCAGGGAAAGGGGACACTTTACCGGCCATTAAAGGTGATTAAGGCTCATCAATCATAAAGGTAAAGGTTTCCCTTGCTCGAAAGCCAGTCAAATCCGACTCTAGGGTTGCGGTGCTCATCTCCGTTTCAAAGCCGAAGAGCCAGCACTGTCTGAAGACGTTTCTGTGGTCATGTGGCCGGCATGACTAAACACCAAGGCACACGGAACGCTGTTACCTTCCCACCGAAGCGGTACCTATTTGTCTACTTGCAATCTCTTGCTTTTGAACTGCTAGGTTGGCAGGAGCTGGAACTAGAGACAGGAGCTCACTCCGTCATGCGGCACCCGGGTCTCGAACTGCTGAACTACTGACCTTCCACATACAGAAATGTTGTTGTTTTTTTACCTAGAGGGACACACCGGAGTCCCGAGGGAGGCTTCGCTCCTGTCGGAGGCAAAGCCTTTTGATTTATTAGTGTCAAGATCTGGCTGCCGCTGTCAGATCTGCAGTCACAGCTATTGTAACAACCTTCTTGCCCAGTAGCTGAACAGGTTCTGCTCGGAAAGGAAAGAAGAAGGCCGCCTGTGCAGAGGACTCTTTTCTAGGAATACTTTGCAGGGGGAAGATTCCTCTGCAAGGAAGCCCGCAACCCAGATAAGGAAATAAGAATATAAGAGAAGCCAAGGTTGGATCAGGCCAATGACCCATCCAGTCCAGCACTCTGTCACACAGTCAGTCTCTTTTATCAGCGGGGGGGGGGATCGCTTTTAAAGTTTCTCCGTTTTATTCAGAACTCACGTTCATTGCCGGTCAGTTTTTCTGACCAAGCTCGGGTTTTACGCCATTCCACTCGATCTCTGTGCTTGTCCCGGTCAGACCAGCTTATGCCTGAAGGCCACTCAGTGACTGGACTGTCAGGGCGGAGGGGAGCCTCCATTCTCTGGCATTGCGCCGTCAAAGAGGCTACCCCTCAAAAGCCCCCTGGCCTGGAGTCTATCGCAAAGGCTCCGTGGGGGTGTCACTTGAGGTTGCACCCCTCCAGGCCGCTGGTGTGTGATTCACCCTTCCCCAGTGTGGGGAGAGTGTCCGCCATCGCTGCTCCGCAAACCGGAAGTCCCCCTTTCCATGCCTTGATTATACTCAGACTTCATTGTCTGTTCGGGGCTATAATCTCTTCCAGTTGGGGGAATGCTTGAAGCAAATGCTGTATCTCATTTCCATAAAGTGTGTGTGTGTCCTGGGCTTGATGTTAGAAAGTGCTATCAAGGTGCAGCTGATTCATGGTGATCTTAGGGTTTTCAAGGCAAGAGACCAGCAGAGGTGGTTTGCCATGGCCTGCCTCTGTGCAGCAACCCTGGGCTTCCTTGGTGGGCTCCCATCCCAGTACTGACCAGGGCTGACCCTGCTTAACTGCCAAGATCTCATGAGATCGGGCTAGCCTGGGCTACAGAACTGGGGGGGGGGAGAGATGCAGTGTGTAATCACCAAGGTGGTAGTGAAGGGAATTCTGAGTAGAGTTGCCAACTTCAAGGAGGAGCCTGGAGATTTCCCAAACTAACAACTGATTTCCAAACTGCAGCTAGGGTTGCCAAGTCTCTCCTGGCCACCGTCGGTCATTCGCTTCACACTAGAGATAACACGCCATTTCTCTGCCAAGCTGTTCTTAAAGGGGCAGGGTTTTATTACATTTTCCAGATAACATCCACAAACCATCATAACATATACATACATATACATACATACTAACAGTACAAACAGATACATGGAGGATATTGATAAATATATGTAGGCAAGCTTGCAAGAGACAGACTAAGAGTTTACTAAATGAAATATATACCTGTTAGGATGATAGAGACAGAAAAGTTGCTTACACAGTTCATGAGAAATTGTTATTAAGGTGGAATAGGCATCAATATAAATATTGGTAAAAAAAGGTAAACACTCTCAATTCGGCCGTCTGACTCCTTTTGCTTCCGAACAAAATATCAACACAAGGTTCTTGCTAATTGATATATTTATAGTCCGAAATACAGTAACAGCAGTCGAAGGTGTTCCACCTGTACAAACGTTTGGCTCAAAACGCCTCATTAGACAGATTGATGCTGTGCCGGAATCAGGAGCTTCAGCGCTGGAAATTGCGTCTGTAGGTGTGGTTTCATGATAAGTCCAGTCTTGATTAAGGATTTTCGAAAAGTTTTTATAGCTGGAACATCTTCAACTGCTTTTACTGTATTTTGGACTATTAATATATCAATTGGCAAGAAACGTGTTGATATTTTGTTCGGAAGCAACAGGAGTCAGACGGTAGAATTGAGAGTGTTTACCTTTGAGAACAGCTTGGCTGAGAAACGGCATGTTATCTCTAGTGTTAAGTGAATGACTGTCATTGTTTTTCACTGGAAGTCCTTCCATACTTACTTACCCTCCTGGCCACCAGCAGGGGGTGGGACGTTGGGGTGCAAATCCAGGTTGTGAAACTCCTGGGGACTAGGGGGTGGAGCTGGGGAGGGGGGGGGACCTCAGCAGGGTACAATGCCACAGAGTCCACCCTCCAAAGCAAACATTTTTTTCATGGGAACTGATCTTTGTAGCCTGGAGATGAACTATAATTCCAGGGGATCCCCAGGTCCCACCTGGAGGCTGGCATCCCTAAGTTCCCTGGAAAATATGGCTGCTTTGGGAGGTGGACTCAGTGACATTACATCCCGCGGAGGTCTCTCCCCAAACCCTGCCCTCCCCTGGCTTTATCCATAAATCTCCAGTTGGCAACCCGGAGTCATTACTAAAATCTCCTGCGGTGAGCTGATACACTTAGTTTTATGCAAGACAATTTCCTTTCGAGAGGAAGGAAAGCCCTTTTGCAGGTATTAGCTTACTTTGGCCCGGTTCACACGGCAAACTTGCCGCGGGAGAGGCACGGGAGTCCCGCGGATTTTCCGGGCGCGATCTCACCTCAACATCTGGGAAGCACAGTGCTCCTGTGGTGAACCCATGGCTCCCCGCCGAAGGTGCGGAGTTAAAAACTAGTACCTACGAGGTACTAGTTTCCAGAAACCGTGGGACAAGGGCGGGCGTCTGACCGCGTTTCCGGTGGACTTCCGTGGCATCCGGCGCTCGCCCATGTCCCGTTGCAAGGAAGGTTTTTTTCCCCCAAGTCTCCACAGGATGCGCGCAAGCACCCAATGAAGCATACGCACAAACAGGAAGCGGTGTTTGCCACAGGATCCGCGCGGCACAAGTGCCGGTTTGAACACACCATGCTGCTTCTTTGCCGCGCTGCAGACTAGCTGTCTGATCTGCACCTGACGCCTACCCACGGGACCTCCAAAGGACTTCTGATCAGGCTGCCGCGCATTATTTTCCTCTGGGGCAATTAGCCACGCCTCCCCCCCGCATTTTCCGGCCTGTGTGACCGGGACCTTCTTGTATTTTAAAGAGTATCTGTGTATTTTAACCATTTATACCCCACACTCTAAGCCAATACATGGATCACAAGGCAGATGACAATAAAATTAAAACCGTACACTAAACAACAGATAAAAATATATTTGTAAAAAAACCACAGTACTATAATTAGCCAGCAGACGTTATGAAAAACATCATCAAACGACATCAAAGACAAGCAGGAGTTTGAAAATAGTATGAGCAATCAATGGCATAGACTGCAGAACAATTAAAGCACATCTACAGGTGGTCTTTATAATGCAAACAGCAGGAAGAAACAGAACAAACAAACTTGCAGCGTCCAAAAAAGCACACAAAGGGGGAAAAAAGCTGTGATTTGGTACTGAAATATCTGGCTCAGCACCAGGCAAATAGATGTAGGGAGGACATTCCACAGCCAAGAAATCCCTGCCCTCTGTGGATATGCAGCTAACTTTAGAATAAATTAGTCAAGATGTATGAGTTTCTTTTCAAATGGCCAATCCCCAAAACAAATTGCTGAAAACAAATTATAATGTGAGATAATAAATTCGCTGGGCAAACCGAAGGAAGGAAGGAAGGAAGGAAGGAAGGAAGGAAGGAAGGAAGGAAGGAAGGAAGATGAGAATGCTATAAGATGCCTTTCCACAGTTCATCCACTAGTTTCCAGGTCTGTATAGCTCTTCATCAGGGAAAAGTATATTTACTCACCAATTCCATGAAAAAGCTGGATTCTTGACAACTACAGAAAACATAATGCCATAAAGATCACCATCATGGATTTCATTTATGAAGTGCTGCATGTGCTGTCAATAATTTGAAGAAAGACATTTCCCTGGCAATCGAAAATGGACTGATACAATGGAAAGCATAACATACACTTGCTCCAAAGAGAGTCCAATTTCTTGATACCAGTCTCTGCTTTATTACTTTCCTTATCTCATCTTTTTTTGCCTGTTTAAAACTTTGTTCATTTCTAGAGTTGTAATTTTTCCTTCCCCAAATTCTCTAGTCATTTAGAGTGGGTGAGTGGATGCACACACACCCAGCACACAAGCTTATCAAAGGACACGCATGAACATGAATGCACATTTCACGTGCTGGTGAGGCTCATTTTGAACAGCCGATAACTGATAGTAGGACAGTTCCGTTTCCCAGTGCATCCGCCATCTAAGCACAAACCCTCTTGTTGCTTTTAAATAGCACACGATAGGCTCCTGCAGGCAAGGTACAAAGCAAACAAAAGGACTGACTTCAGCATCACGGGGGTAGGAATGAGGGTCAAATGACACGTTCCCAATTTTGGTGAATGTGGTCCAGGTTTCCCAGACCTGACTCACTTTCCCCACAGTAAAACAGCAGCTGCAGGGAATGGCAGGAGCAAGCCCCATGCTGTTATCCCAAGCTGAATGGGATCCCGGTGGGCTTTAAAAATGCCTTTCCCTTGGGGCTGCCAACCTCCAGGTGGGATCTGGAGATCTCATGCTATTACAGTTGACCTCCAGACAGCTGAGATCCATTCCCCTGGAGAGAATGGCTGCTTTGGAAGGTGGACTTGGTGGCATTACAACCAGGGCTTTTTTGTAGAAAAAGCCCAGCAGGAACTCATTAGCATAATAGGCCACACCCTGACAGCACAGCTCATTTGCATATTAGGCCACACACACCATGTTACCAGAACTGTGGTCATCCAGCCACACCCACCTTTTGCTTCTTCTTCTCTTTACCTTGTTTGTTGTCAAAACCCAGGGCTTTTTGCATGTTAGGCCACACACCCCTAATTGTAGCCAATCCTAATGAGTTTCTGCTGTTGGGTGTGGCCTATTATGCTAATGAGTTCCTGCTGGGCGTGGCCAGCTTGGGAGCCAGCCGGAACTCCGTTCCTGTGCGTTCCTGCCCAAAAATAGCCCTGATTACACCCCTGCTATCCCTCCCCTCTGCAACCCCGCCCTCCCCAAGCTCCACCCCCAAGCCCTCCAGGTGCTTCCCCACCTAGAGCC
>NW_015168788.1:71865-82796 GCF_001447785.1 Gekko japonicus
TGAGAAAGGGTGTCTTTTCATCTGTGCAGTGATGGAGGGTTTGGGGGTGAGCATGTGGTTTAGGAAAGAGGGGAAGGCCAGAAAAGCAGCAACCCGTGCTCCCTCTAAGCCGAGTTAGTGTGAGCTAGCTCACAGCTTTTTAGCCTCCGGCTCACACATTTTTGTCTCCGCTCAGGAAGGATGGCTCCAGCGCCAACTAATTCATGCAGTAGCCAAATCGCTCATTCACAGCTTTAACACCAGTAGCTCGCAAAGTAGAATTTTTGCTCACAAGACTCCATAGCTTAGAGGGAGCATTGGCAGCAACTATGGGAAATGGGTTCTGGACAAAAATGCAGCTGCTTAAATGTTTGTAGAAGGAAAAACTGAGCAAAATGACTGAGGTTTTTGAAAGCTTTTAAAGAGAATAGGAGGAACGAGAGATATGATGAGGCACAGAGTTCCAAACAGGGGGGAGAAACCAGGGCAAATGGCGGAAGATGAGAAAGGGCCAAGAAACAGGCAGCCTAACCAGAAGATGAGGGGGTACCTGAGGAACAATCCGGACGAAGAAGACATTTTGGAGGAATACAAGCAGGCAAAGGTGAGCAACAAAGAGACTTACAGAGGGGACGTGAGCAGGCCGCCGAGAGGGAAGGGCGAGGGCGCCACGCTGGAGGCCCCAGAAGCAGGGCAAGTTGTGAGAGTTGCTTGGGGGAGTTCTGGGTGGCGGCGGCGGTGGGGCTGAGAGCAAATTGGCTCTGCTGGTTCAGATGTTCCCAGTTCCCTTCCTTCCTGGCATCTTTGGGTCCGCTCAGACATAAATGAACAGCAAAAAGGGGAGGGGCAGATGCTCAACCAGAGGCCATTGAAACCGTAGCCAGATATTCATGATGCCAAAAGTGGCTGCAATAGTTGAGATAGGTTGCCAACCCAGTACCCAGGTCAGGGCGGGGGTTCCCCTGGTTTTGGGGGCTTCTGACTGCTGCCAGCCAGCTGAGAGCCAGTTTGGTGTCATGGTTAAGTGCGCGGACTCTAATCTGGGAGAACCAGGTTTGATTCCCCACTCCTCCCCTTGCACCTGGCTGGATGACCTTGGGCAAGCCGTAGTTCCGATAAGAGCTGTCCTTGAAAAGAGCAGTTTCTGTCAGAGTTCTTTTAGCCCCACCCACCTCACAGGGTGTCTGTTGTGGGGAGGGGAAGGGAAAGGAGTTTGAAAGCTGCTCTGAGCCTCCACGTGAAGGGTGGGGTATAAATCCAATCTCTCCTCCTCCTCCTCCTCCTCCTCTTCTTCTTCTTTGGTGTAGTGGTTTGGTGTAGTGGTTAAGTGCACAGACTCTAATCTGGGAGAGCCTGGTTTGATTCACCCACTCCTCCACTTGTAGCTGCTGGATGACCTTGGGCAAGCCTAGTTCTGACAAGAGCTGTTCTTGAAAAAGAGCCGTTTCTGTCAGAGCTCTCTCAGCCCCACCGACCTCACAGGGTGCCTGTTGTTGGGAGGGGAAGGGAGAGGAGCTTGTAAGCCGCTCTGAGACTCCCTTGGGTAGTGAAGGGTGGGGGGTAAATCCAATCTCCTCTCTTCTTCTTCTCCTTCTGACTAGCAGGGGAAACTCCACCCCCAAACAGCCATGTCCCTGTGTGATGTCGGCGATGTGATGACGTCTGAAACGCTGCAGGAGGTGCTCTGGTCTGAGCAAAACTCTGTGGTAAATTTGCCCTCAAGCCATAAAGAGCATCGCCATGCGGCATCACCGACGCAATGATGTCATTAGCATATGCCACACCCCCTGACATCAGGGGCCCGGCGGTGGACCTGCAAGGCCGGCGGGAGTGCAAGGAAGCCCCGCGAAGGCCCTCCCTGGCCCCAGGCAGGCAGGGGTGGGGAGAGGCGGGGAGGAAGCAACTTAACCTCCCTCTTCTCCTGCCTCCTCCTGGCTGAATGAGGGCTAGAAGCGGGGCGGCCGGAAGCAGGGGGCGGGGCTTCATCATGTGCCCCGCCCCCTGCACCTCACCCAGGGGAACTGCGTTCCCCCGCGTTCCCCCCCCCGAAATGACCTCTGTGATAGTCAGTATCGTGAAAGGTGTTGGACTCATAGCTCACTGGGTGACTTTGGGGGCCAGTCACACTGTCTTAGCCTAAGCTACCTCACAGGGTTGTTGTAAGGATAACATGGAAGAGAGAAGAACAATGTAAACTATTTTGGGTCCAGTTTGGTGTAGTGGTTAAGTGAACAGACTCTAATCTGGGAGAACCGGGTTTGATTCCCCACTCTTCCACTTGCAGCTGCTGGATGGCCTTGGACAAGCCATAGTTCTGACAGAGCTGTTCTCTCAAGGACAGTTCTGGAGAGAGCTCTCTCAGCCCTGCCTACATCACAGGGTGTCTGTTGTGGGGAGGGGAAGGGAAAGGAGTGTGTAAGCCGCTCTGAGACCCTGAGTGAAGGGTGGGGTATAAATCCAGTCTATCATCATCATCATCATCATCATCATCATCATCATCATCAATCCATCCATCCATCCATCCATCCATCATATAAACCAACACACAAATGTGCAGGGCTTCACTGAAGCCGTGAAATGCATTTGACAGCTTGAGGGAAATTACGTCAAAGACACCGGAAGACACTTCATGGCTTGTCCCTCTTTACAGGGCTATCCAAGGTCTTTCCTTGTCTCACAGAAAGGTGTGCCCATCACTTCCTGGGCCTGGCTGCCCTGATAGCTGGGAGCCAGCTGAACCTTCCTCACTGGGTTGCCAACTTGGTAGACTTGGCTGGAGATGAAACGGGATGCCCCCCCCCCCGTTTTCGCAAGTCGAAATTCCGGTTCACGAGGAAGTTTCCTCATGACAATATGGGAGGGGAACTTTTGTCCTGTGGTAACAGCAGATGCTCCTCTTCAGTGCGAACGAAAACCACCAGTTGTGGGGTGGGGGGGAATGTCGATTTGTGCATACGGATCAGCCCTTCTTCTTCCCACAGAACCCCTCCTTTTAAAGCCCAGTTCAAGGATGCTGCTGCCTGGTCCTCTCTTCCCTGCCTGGTCCTGAGGTAAACTGAGGCAATTTGCATTTATGGATGGAACAAAATGAAACCTCCATTCAGTTTCACTGTTAGGAGCTGGGCTCCCTGCTTTAACATTAGCATTTTAAAGGAAGAAAGATGTGCCCTTTAAAAACACAATTTCCCCCCCTCCCACTTTAAAATGCTAATAAAACAACGCAGGAAGGCCAGTTCCAAAGAGTGAAATTACAGGAACACTAAAGTGTTAAATCCACTCTCCCTTCCCTGCATGACCCCAAGGCAAACTGATGTCGTATCTGAAGTGTGCCTGCACACGAAAACAAATAAACCTTTGTTGGTCTTAAAGGTGCCACTGGACTCAAACTTTGTTCTAATTCTTCGTCTCATCTGTCTGGGTCCTAAATCTTGTCTCTGCCTCCCGTTTTCAGAGTCATTAAGACATGGGCAGTAAATGTAAGGGCCTAACTAGGCATGATGTACGCATTCACGCAAAAGGATGCCAACTTCTGGAAGTCACAAATGAGACCGGGGGGGGGGGGGGTTGCCTTGGAGAAAGTCTGGCCGAGGGCCTGCCCAGAGGTGTGGCCAGAGAGATCAAGGGGTGGAAGCCCTGTCCTGAAGGGTAGAGCTGAGGTGTCGAAGGGCAGAACCAGGGGTCATTTTGTAGAAAAAGAGATGCAGGGGCTCATTTGCATAACCTATTTGCATAACATTTGCATATGCCACACCCCCTGACAAAGGGCAGGCATGCAAGCATGCCTGGGTTCCCTGCCCGATCTTCTCCAGGTGCCCCGCGGCTGCAGGGAACCCAGGCATGTTTAGAATGCCTTTCTCTCCAGATGGGGAAGGGAAAGAAAGGCATTTAAACCCCCCCCCCACTTCCCCGAGTTTCCCCGCAAAAGCGGAGAGGCTCAGGGGGAAAAGGAGGCATGTCTGCCCGCTTCCCCTGCCCAGCCAACCCAATGCCTGGGCTTGTTACTCCCAGAACATCGTTCCAGGTCATTCCCCCTTGAAATGACCCCCGGGCAGAACCCACAGAAAAGACATTGTTCAGCTACGGTGCACATCTTTCCTGTATGCTTACCCCCATGCGTGATAAGAGACTGGTACAGGTAAATCGCGTAAGGTCAACTTTGTAAGCCCTTGATATTGTTATATTTTATATACATTGGTTGTAAATGGGCCTCTATATATGTTTCGTTCCGGGTCATTCCCCCTTGAAATGACCCCTGGGCAGAACCCACAGAAACGACATTGTTCAGCTACGGTGCACATCTTTCCTGTGTGCTTACCCCCATGCGTGATAAGAGACTGGGACAGGTAGATCTACCTCAGTCCAGTCCAGGTTTCTCTTCTGCCAGAAGTTGAAGCCGAACGCAAAACCTATGAAAGGTCATATCACTCAAGCTGTTGAGAGTGCTGTAGTACCTACACATTGACTTACACTTATAGTACATGCATATGCAAAATGCTATTAAGAAATCAGCCATTTTCCCTTGAGCATTTATAACACAGTCTGGAAAACAAATCATTCACATCATACACAGGAAATGCTGTATCTGAGAGTGTCTAGCTGAAGTGATACTCAGTGGATTGGCAGAGAGCTCAAAAATCAGTCTGCGCAGAGCTCTCAAGGAAGTGAGCCAAGCCACAGAGGAACACAGAGACATCAAACGCCATGCAGGGGCTCAAACGCAAACAAATACCACCTCTCACTGTCCCTGTAAGCCTTTGCCTTGCTCTTCTGGTTGCTTCTGGTGGGCGATTGCTTCCTACCTTCCGGCAGCTGGACCAACTGGACTTCTTGACAATTCTGTTAATAAACTGAAAATAATCCTTGAAAATTCCAGATTCATATTCACCAAGCATCAAAGTATCAAGATCATCGCAGACGGTGACGGCAGCCATGAAATTAAAAGACGCCTGCTCCTTGGGAGGAAAGCGATGGCGAACCTAGACAGCATGATAAAAAGTAGAGACATCACCCTGCCAACAAAAGCCCATATGGTCCAAGTGATGGTATTCCCAGTAGTACTGTATGGCTGCGAGAGTTGGACTATAAGGAAGGCCGAGCGCCGAAGAATAGATGCTTTTGAACTATGGTGCTGGAGAAGACTCTTGAGAGTCCCTTGGACTGCAAGGAGATCAAATCAGTCAAACCTAAAAGAAATCAACCCTGACTGTTCCCTGGAAGGCCAGAGACTGAAGCTGAAGCTCAAATACTTTGGCCACCAAATGAGAAGGGAGCCCTCCCTGGAGAAGACCCTGATTCTGGGAAAGATTGATGGTCAAAGAAGAAGGGGGCGGCAAAGGATGAGATGGTGAGACAGTGTTATCTAGGGTTGCCAGCCTCCAGGTGGGGCCTGGGGATCTCCTGCTTTTACCACTGATCTCCAGCTGACAAAGATCAGCTCCCCTGGAGAAAATGGCTGCTTTGAAGGGGGACTCTGTGGTATTGTGTCATGCTGAGGCCCCTCCCCTCCCCAAACCCCACCCTCTCCTGGATCCACCCCCAAAGTCTCCAGGTATTTTCCAAACCAGACCTGGAAACCCTAGTGTTCTCGATGCAACGAACATGAAATCAAGCAAACTCCAGAGGACAGCGGAAGACAGGAGGGCCTGGCATGATCTGGTCCATGGGGTCGCGAAGAGTCGGACTTGATTGTGCGACTGAACAACAACAAGAACAGCAAAGTATCAGTATCAAGCTCTCCCAGGACTCAATGACAGAATCTGGTTTCTTCTTCTATTGCAAATTTAGCTTCCAGGCTGGCTTTATCAAGGAGGAGAAGAACATGGCAGGGATAGGGGGGGGGGGAGAGAGGGGAAAAGACATTAACCCTTCCCTGCCCTGCTGTGCCAGCACAGGAAAAAGCCACTCCCTGCACCATTTTACTCCTTGTTAAGTCGCTCGCTTAACAAAGAAGTCGGAGAGTGATTCAGCAAGAACACAGGTTTATCCTTCAACTCGAACACAACTCCAACACAGATCAACATCTGATCCACTTTTAAACTCTCCTGGCTAATGTAGCCACACCCTATTGTACAATATCAACCTATGAGGTTGTAGAGTTAAGGTCCAATCACATTAGTTCCCACTCAGGGAGCTTGCTCATACTTGATTGGCTGGTTCTTCCTGGGCTACCAATATGATTGGTGGGATTTGGATCCTAGCCCAGGACGAAGCTTCACATGGTGTTTCAATAGGGTGATTCACATACAGTTTGCCTTGCATTGAATACACCACACTCCTGCTGGGAAAAACTTACAGCTACCCATATCTTTTCCCCACACCAGTGGGACTAAAAGCTGCAAAGGAGTTGGCTTCTCCAGTGAGGAAAGGGCTGGGGAAGAAAGGGTTTAAAGAACCTTGCACGGTGGTGTCCTCCTTGATAAAGCCATCCGGGAAGCCAAATTTGCAAGAGGAGGGGAAAAGCCATTTAAAATAAACAGGGAAGCGCGTGCAGTTGAACCGTGTAACGAAGCAGACAGAGACTGCTGCAGCACCAGGGTGAGAAGGGGAGCCGGCGCTTCTACACCCTTAACAAGGAGAAATCTTGTAAGCGCAATTACTTTTGATCCCATCTGTCACATTTCCTCCTACTCGCACGTCACTCATGTCACCCTCCCGGCTTAAGAACGCCTTGCAAAGCAGTCGGCTGCCGTAGGGCAAAAGGCGACAGGGGGGATCTGGTGGCACCACTGAGCCAGCATCAAGCGTGCCAGCCTTGGCTTCAAGCTGGCGTTGCTGACATCCAGCCCAGCCGGCTGGTTTGGGGAAAATGAAAATGAGCCGAATGCACAATAAGGAAATTGCCAAAAAAAGATTACTCTGATTACAGGCCTGTCATGTCCCCGGCCTTCTTTGACAAGCCCAGCCTGGTCCCCAGGGAAAGATGGCAACCCTGCTGAGCGGAAGGAAATCGCGTCTTCCTCCGTGCAGGGCACAGGCAAAGGCAGGAGGGGAAAGCGACTGGGTAAGGCAGGACTGGCTGGGAGGGGACAGGAATGTCTGCACGGCGCGCGGTCCTGGTGCTGAATATGCTCCAGATACTCTACTGATCTCAGATTTTTGCATTGGCTATGCAGTGGCTCAAGTGGCTAACTGCAGACTGGAAGGTTGGTAGTTCAGCAGTTCGAGACCCGAGTGTGCCGCATGATGGAGTGAGCTCCCATTTTTAGTTCCAGCTCCTGCCAACCTAGCAGGTCGAAAGCAAGAAATTGCAAGTAGATAAATAGGTACCGCTTCGGTGGGAGGTCACAGTGTTTCATGCGCCTCAGTGTTTAGTCATGCCAGTCACATGACCACGGAAACGTTTTCAGACAGTGCTGGTTGGAAACGGAGAAGAGCACCACATCCCTAAAGTTATATTCGACTGGCTTTTGAGCCTATCTTGTGCTGTTATACCTATCTCGTGCTGTTATAGTTGATATGTTGTGATTGTATTTAAATTAAGGGAGGGAAGGTACCGGCTGGATATTAGGGAAAACTTTTTTACAGGAAGTGTTGTTCAGCAGTGGAATCAGCTGCCTGGGGAGGTGGTGAGCTCCCCCTCCCTGGCAATCTTCAAGCAGCAGCTGGACAAACCCTTGTCGGGGATGCTCTAGGCCAGTGATGGCAAACCTTTTAGAGACCGAGTGCCCAAACTGCGACCCAAGACCCACTTTTTAATCACAAAGTGCCAACACGACCATTTAACCTGAATACTGAGGTTTTACTTTAGAAAAAACAACTCATACATTAACTTAAGATGATCCAAACAAAGTAAGGAAAACAATCCCAAATGCTTTCATTTACTTAAAATCATTTGGCAGAGAATTCAGCCCTTTAATGGTGGTCTGGCTGGGGCGATGGCATGCGTGCCCACAGAGAGGGCTCTGAGTGCCATAGGTTCGCCACCACTGCTCTAGGCTGATCCTGCATTGAGCAGGGGGGTGGACTAGATGGCCGGTAGGGACCCTTCCCACTCTGTGATCCTATGATTCTAATTCCCGGAGACGTGTGTGTGTGTGCGCGTGCATGCGCGTAAAGGGCCATCATGTCACTTCCAGCTTATGGTGACCCAACGAACGAATGACCTACAAAATGGAAACACGTGAGTGTCTTTAGCATGGAGTTTGCATTTGACATGTGGCTTGCCTGGTCCAAGCCTTGTGTCTGATGAAGGGACTTTTAACTCTTATACCCAGGGAATCTTGTGGGTCTCTTAGGTGCTGCTGGACTCGAATCCCACTCCCCTCCTGCAGACCCGCTCGGCTCCTAGAGTTGCCATCCTCCCGATGGGGCCTGGAGATTTCATGAAATTTCAATTGATCTCCAGATGACAGAAATCAGTTCCTCTGGAGAAAATGATGCTTTGGAAGGTGGACTCAGTGGCCTTGTACCCTGATGAGGTATCTCCCTTCCTCAGGCTGAAACACCCACCCACCCCAAATCTCCAGGATTTTCCCCTACCACAGTTGGCAAACTTAACAGCTACCCTCCTGAAACTGATTTGACTCCCAGTTTTTTCTAATTCTGGCTGCCTTTTCTTCTTGTGGATTAAAATGGGAGGCACACTCCGGTATAATATTTTATACACACACAAACACACACCCTAAGAATAAGGCCTGTTGTGGAAATAAATCCAATGAGCTCTAGAAATAGGCTCTGGGTGGGTGCCCTGACCTTGGGCACGCAGCGTCAATTCAGACAGGGAATGGCCAAGCCAGCAGTGGGCAGGGGAGAGGAGCGGACCCAGCCCCCAGCCAATGGCACCTGAGTACTCTTGAGAGGCGGTTGATGGGCCAATGGCTGATGGAGTGCAGAGCACAGCCAATGGGAGAGCTGGAAAGTGCCAATACGCTAGGATATATCTCTATCTCTGTCTGTCTGTCGATCTGGACCTGGCGATACAAGCCGTGGTTGGATGGCTTTGACTGAGCTGATTGAAATTGAATCTGGCAATGTGTCCTGTGTCTGAGTTGGAGCCAGTTTGGTGTAGGAGCCAGTTTGGTGTAGTGGTTAAGTGCGTGGACTCCAATCTGGGAGAAGCCGGTTTGATTCCCCACTCCTCCACTTGCACCTGCTGGATGACCTTGGGCAAGCCATAGTTCTGGCACAGCTGTCCTTGAAAAAGAGCAGTTTCTGTCAGAGCTCTCTCAGCCCCACCTGCCTCACGGGTGTCTGTTGCGGGGAGGGGAAGGGAAAGGAGTTTGTAAGCTGCTCTGAGACTCCTTTGGGTAGTGACAGAGTATAAATCCAATCTCTTCTTCTCTTCTTCTTCATCTATCTATCTATCTATCTATCTATCTATCTATCTATCTATCATCTATCTATCTATCGCCACCCTAAGAGCAGTTATGTACACTTCCAAGCCCATTGATGTCATTGGGTTTACAAGGGTGGAATTCCACTTAGAATGACACAGATAATCCGGTTTCCTTCATCCATTTCTAGGCGAGCGAGTGGCATCTTCTTCTGCCACTGTGCCCAGTTCTTACTGGCTCCCAGCATCCCACCCAGTCCTCTTGGCCCAGTCAGATGGTTGAAGATAAAATGGAGGTGAAGAGAAAGACGTCTGCTGGTTTGGGTCCCCTATGGGAACCTCAGATATGTTGGCTTTGGTGTTCAGGGCAGCCCTCCTTGGGCCGGCATCCCGTCCCTCTGTCCTGCTTCTGTTCCACGGCCCCGCTCCGTTTACTCTCTTTTTTGCTCGCATTGCCGATGATGCTTCTGAATGCACTCTTTTGCACCCTCGTGAGCCCTGGCACGGAGACTAAAGCACATGACCTCTCACAGGAGAAGGAGTAATTGCCACGATTGGGGGGGGGGGACAGAGCGCTGATTTCCTTTGAAGGGCTGTAAAATTGCCATTGACAGCTACACTATTGTATGATTTGCATGCTGGTTAATGCTTATAATTTTAGCAAAGCATTTCAACGGTGCTACATGATTAGGAAAATGATGTGTTACGCTGGCTTGCATATATAATGCACAAGTGGGAACCGGGGGGAAATGTACAAGGATCCTGCCCTGATTTTGTTGCTGCCATTCCCGGTTTGTTTGTTTTTCTCCCCCCCCCCCTTTCTTTTTCTTGCAAGAAGTATACAAAGAATCTCTGGCCGTGTAATTGTATCAGACAAAGACATGCTTTGATTGGGATGGTTTGCTCTCACTGAGATTAAGGTCAATTCTCAATGCCTTGTATAAGCCCATTTCATTTTTTGCATTGACAACTGTCAACAGGAGTTGGCTTTTTTCACAGATTTGGGTCTCATCCAAACCTATGGCTCACCACGCCCTGACCTGGTCAGATCTTGGGAAGTAAGCAGGGTCAGTATTTGGAAGGGAAACCACCAAGGAAGACCTGGGTCGTGACATGGGGGCAGGCAGGCAACGGCATAAGTCAACAGTGACTCAACAGGGAAAGCTTTAAAAAGGGGGGGGGCACACCAGACACTGGTTTAACCCACTTTGGGAAGACCCTTCTAGACAAAAGGGGTTACAATCGGGATAGAGATCAACTCAAGGCATTTGCTGAAACTGCCCAAAAGCTCAGCTTTGCTTCAGTACCATTACTGGATTCTCCACTGACAATTTTTCCACTGACCAAAGGGCCTTCAACTTGGGTAACCAGCGTGAGATGGGGGTATGAGGGTTTCTGACTTATAGGGAGCGCAGTTGACACCCCCAGCCAGGGGTCATTTCGTAGAAAGAGAGGCGCAGGAGCTCATTAGCATAACTCATTCGCATAACTTATTTGTATATGCCACACCCCCTGACTTTCCCAGACATGTGTCAGAAGGCAACACCCACTGCTCCACTGGACTGTTTTGGATTGCTAGCTATTGGGAGGGGGGAACGTGCAGATCTGTCCTCACAGAGGAAGGAGAGCTTGTACCTGAATAAAACTTGGTCTTAAAGGTGCCACTGGACTGTTTTGGGCC